>NW_022436968.1:13938637-14115045 GCF_009761245.1 Sapajus apella | reverse complement strand
GCAAAACAGACGTAGAAGGTTAAATTTTCATTGTTATATTAACTATTAGTTTATTTTGAGGAATCACATTGAATCATCTAGAGACATATGTTAGTTTGTAAGTACAGTATGGTTAACTCAATAATTAAAATAACAGTATTTCCTCTTTAGTTAAAAAAAAAAAGTCAAATGATGCCAGTAATAATAGTTTAAAAAGGTAGACAATTAGTATAGCAAATGACTATTTTCATTTGTTATACTATGTTGGTGAGGAATCTGAATTATGTTGACAACTAGGGCATTAACCTGACACTAATTCCAAAATAAGCATAGCAATAACCATTTTAATAACTGTTAGATGAGCTGTACCCACAGTATGTCGTTTCAAAAGCCACCTCTACATAACATGAATTCATTTTAAACATGGAGTTTTAATATTATTTTAAGGTCTTTCCTCTTTGTTATTTGATTTCATCACCTAAATGTCTGTGCAATTTTACCTGTAATATTCTGCTATTTTTTTCTGTTTAAAAATATCTGAAATACAGGGAATATGTTTCTGGTACGCAGCTTGTAAGATGGCCCCCATGACCCTCACCTCCTGATATTCACACCTTGTTTAGCACTTCCCATTGAGTATGGGGTGACCTCAGTGGCTCAGTTCTGGCAAATGCAGTGTAATAGAAGCAATGTTATATTCCTTTTGACATTAGGTTAACAAAAAAGACTGCAGCTTCTCTCTTGGTACTCTCACTTATTCTCTCTTGTTCGTTCTTAAATCTTGCCCTCTGTTTAGTTGATCTTAGGAAACCCAGCCACCATATTGTAGGCAGTTCTGTGAAAAGGCACATATGAATGATCTTGGAAGTAGAGCTTCTTAGGCTTGCCAACAGCTGTGTGACTGAGCTCAAAAGTGGATACTTCAGAGAAGACTCTAGCCCTGGCTGACAGTGGAACTGCAACCCCATGAGTGATTTTGAGCCAGAACCATCTGGCTAAGTAACTCCCAGAGTCCTGAGCGACATAAACTATTTGAGGTAATAAATATTTGTTGTTTCCAGCCACTAAGTTTTGTGGTAATTTGTTACACTACAATAAATGTTACAACATTGAGTATATCAGCTTTCTCTCTGTCTTGAAATTTATCCAACTATATTTTGGGGATTAAGTATGGGGCTGCTATGTTAAGTTTGGTCTTAAGTGGAGAAATATATCATTATGTCTTATTTACCATGGAGGTTTCTGTAATTAACCTGAGTAGGCTACCATGCCCCAGTGTGTTCTGTGTGGCATGTGTAAATTTATTTCAAAGATCTTGATGGAATTCCCGATAATGCAAATAAAATAAAATAAAATGAAAATGTTAGCAATTTAGTATCTGTTAGGTGTAATATCCCTTACATGCTTATATCTTAAAGTATCAAAAACTGCCATGTGTTTGGAATCTATTACATGGTTCATTCACCCCTTCATTCATTCAATTTCTCAATGCATTTAGAAAGCATCTGTTGAGTCCTTATTATGACCAGGCGTTCCCTGGTTATACCAGATAGAATAGACATAACAAGTGGAATGTTACTAATTCTGCCCTCCAGAAACTTAAGGTCTAAGGTAGGCAAACCAATAACGATTACAATAGAGGGAAATAATTGACAGAAATAGCAGTTGGCCCCGGGTACTATTAGCACAGAGAAGAGGCTTTGGAAGGAAAGCTACCTTTAGAAGTCATGTCTGATATTGAAGGATAAATGGAATTTAGTCAAATAAAGGAAAACATGAGAAAATTATTAACATTTCAAGCAGAAGCAAGATATGTGTCAAAGCACAAAGTAGAGATAGAGTTTAAAACTTTGAATTTTGTGTGAATAAACTCAATGCCGGCCCTCTTGATGCTAACACTTCAATGATAGAGGAAAAAAACGCATGAACAAATAAATAGAAAATTACAAATTGTGGTAAAGTTGAATAAAGAGAAAAACCAGAACACCAAGAAACAGTAGGGATTTATAACAGTATTGTTAGAAGAAATGATTTTCATGTTAGACATATTTTTAGGTACATATGGGGTAGTCCCTTGGAAAAGTCCCAGCACAATTTTGAAGTGAGAGTGAAACTTGAAGGCGAAGGTAGCGCTGGAGCTAAAGATTTGGACTTCAGGAAATGTGTAAGGTTATCAAATTGTCAATTATGCCGGCTTTCTGAAGTAGATTTTCAAAGTATCTTTGTGGATTAATTTTATTCTAAGAATCTGTTACTTTTTTACATCAGTACAGGGTTTAAAAATAATTTTGAGTAATTTTCATTAAATTATAATATTAACAACCACAAAGTTGTTGCTAATGGAGAATAGTGTTTTTCTAGAACTTCCATTTGTTAAGTCTGTGAGACTGCGAGACAGTTAAGCCTAATGCTTAAAAAACACTGAATACTGGGATCCCTAGCTGATTCCACACGTAGGCTTCAGCTGTTACTGTGTGACCATAAGTTAGTTACTTACAATCTTTCATCTCAGTTTGCTTTTGGTAAGACTTTACATGTATAGTGAGAAAAATATGAGAAAATGCAGGCAAAGCCTATGACACATTGCAAATGCTCAACTAGAAAATGGAAGCTCCTCAGAATATTATTCTTATTCTTATCACTATGAGTATCGGTAATAATGGCAGCTGTAGCCAGTCATAGTAGTAGTCAATGCTTTTTCTGTGAGAACATTCTGAAAAACTGTGGGATAGCTTGGGTTATAAAATTATCAATATTCTGACATTATTCCAATTAGTATTGCTGTTTCTCATATAACCATAAAAGATTGATTTGTTTCTTTTCTGTGTTTGAGGTGGGGACACAGGGTTAAAAAAAAATGTGGAAAGACCAAGAAAAAAGGTCAGGCAACTGAAGATATGTCTTCTGCCTTGGAAGCTCAAATTTTTAGGATCTTTCAAGATCCCCATTTGCTCCTAGGACTTCAGATGCTTGCTTAATATTGTTAAGAAATGTGATCATTTCCCATTTCAAATAAATACGGAAACCAGTATTCTTTGTTGCAATATTATACTTTTTAATATAGAAATGTTATTAAATTTTCTGAATTATTTGGACTCAATGTGGGTGAACTAAAGAGGTGACAAAAATATTCATGCTTATCTTTGCCCCTTCATGCTATGTAAATAATTTTATCCTACCATGTATAAATAGTACTTTTATAATTTTAAAAAGTTAAAAAATAAGCTCCACATGGAAAATATGAAACAAACACAATAATTTAGATTATACTAGACAACACATGACTCTAGTATAATCCTGGAAATGTTACCTGATAAAGAATATAAGTAATATCCTCACTTCCCTTCCTCCTTTTAAAAATATGAGTAAAGTCTTTTAAAATATTGTGTATTGTTAATATTATTTCCAGGTGTTAGCTAGCTCTTTATTGACTAGTTCATTTTAAAATAGGCTAGTCCAGCCGGGCGCGGTGGCTCACGCCTGTAATCCCAGCACTTTGGGAGACCGAGGCGGGTGGATCACGAGGTCAAGAGATCGAAACCATCCTGGTCAACATGATGAAACCCCGTCTCTACCAAAAATACAAAAAATCAGCTGGGCATGGTGGCGCGTGCCTGTAATCCCAGCTACTCAGGAGGCTGAGGCAGGAGAATTGCCTGAACCCAGGAGGCGGAGGTTGCGGTGAGCCGAGATCGCGCCATTGCACTCCAGCTTGGGTAACAAGAGCGAAGCTCCGTCTAAAAAAAAAATAATAATAAAATAAAATAAATAAAATAAAATAGGCCAGTCCCCATGAATGGCAGGCAAGGATAGATGCCTGACAGGACTGAGTCTTCTGGTGTCATACTTTAAGGACCTCTTTCTGTAGAACTTCCTTCTAGACATAAGTCTAGGAACTTCTGAATTTACACAAAACTCTTTCCCTTAGAAATAGAGCCAAGAATTAATTTTATTTCCATTATGATGTAGATTGTAATAAATGATTTATATAGCATGTGTAAGTCTTTAAAATATTTTTATATCTATTATCTCACTCTCCTTTCAGAATTACTCTGTGAAACGGGCAAAATAGGCAAAACTGTATCTCTCAGACCATTTTCTAAGGTTATGGTGCATCTTTCTATACAAGGCTTTGTTACTTACACAAGCATATGCTTCAGAGTTAATAGTCCATTTTCCATCTGTGCAACATTGGACATGATTATTAGTGAGACTGAAGATTTTTTTGTTGTTATTAGTTAGATGTGTTTCCTCCTTTGTGAATCAACTGCTCATCACCTTGGACTATTTTTCCATTGAATTATTTGTCATTTTCTTGTTGATTTCAGTGACTTGTAGATAGTAGAGATACAAGTCATTTTTTATAGCTGTTGCAAATATCTTCTACCTGGCTGTGGGCTACCTGTTTAATTTTTGTGATATTTTTTGATAAAATAAGTTTTTCATTTTAACTGAATTTGTAAATATTTTTCAAGAGGTTTTAAAGTTTTGGTTTTCACACTTAGGTTTTTAATCTACTTAGAGTTTAACTTTGTGTATAAGGTAAGTGATAATACTATTTTTTCCCCCACGAAATCCCAAAATTGGGAGCTGCTACTAAGTAATACAGGAGTCTGGCTTCTGTGCTTGCGGCTCTGTGCCTATTTATTGCGTAGGATTTTGATCTATTTATTGAAGTCTGTCTTTTCCCCACTGATCTGAGCAACTAGCTTGTTTATACCTTGCTCTATGTTTATCCAGTTGGCCTATTTGTCTATCCCTACACTGATACCGCATTGGTTTAACATAGTTTTTAGTCTTGATATTTGGTACAGCGCAGTTTTTCAACTTGCTCATCTTCAAAATTGTCTACTTCCAGGTCTTTTCTTTTTCATACATATTTTAGAGTTGGCTTATCAGATTACACACCATGATTAAAGTCAGGATTTTAATTGGGGTTGCAAGTAATTTGTGGGACGTGCACTATTATTGTTATTAGTATAAATATGTGAAAACAGAGGCATAGGGTACTTAGGAAACTTGCTCAATATCAAGCAGGCAATAAGAACAGGGTCAATATTTGAATTTGACCTAACTAGCTCCAGAGTCTGTGCTCTCATTCACTAAGTTATCACACTCTTCTGTAGAGTTTCCTGGCATTTTATGTTGATAATTATCTGCAAATAATGACAATGTTATTCTTTCTTATTCTTACCCCTAATATATTTTTTTCTTGTGCTGCTATAATCTCTTATATGGTTTGGCTGTGTCCCCACTCAGATCTCATCCTGAATTCCCACATGTTGTGGAAAGGTCCCATGGGAGGTACTTGAATCATGGGGTCAGGTCTTCTCTTGCTGTTCTCGTGATAGTTAATAAGTCTCACGATATCTGACGGTTTTATAAGGAGGAGTTTCCCTGCACTAACTCTCTCTTCGCCTGCTTTCAGAGGGAGGAAACCCCAAACCTTGGCAGCTTTCACGTGGTGTTGAGCCTGTGGGTGAACAGAAGCCAAGAAGTGACGTTTGGAAACCTCCGCCTACATTTCAGAAGATTTATGGAAACACCTAGATTCCCAGGCAGGAGTTTGCTGCAGGGGTACAGAGTCCTCATGGAGAACCCCCACTAGGGTAGTGCAGAAAAGAAGCGTGGGGTCAGAGTCCCCACACAGAGTCCCTTCTGGGATACTGCCTAGTGGAGCTGTGAGAAGAGGGCCACTGTCCTTCAGACATCAGAATGATAGATCCACTGAGAGCTTGCACTGTGCACCTGGGAAAACCACAGACACTCAACACCAGCCTGTGAAAGCAGTTGGGAGGGGGGCTATACCCTGCAAAGTTACAGGAGTAGAGCTGCTGAAGACCATGGGAACATACCACTGGCATCAGCCTGACCTGGATGTGAGAATGGAGTTAAAGAAGATCATTTTGGAGCTTTAAGATTTGATTACCCTGCTGGATTTTGGACTTGCATGGGGCCTACAGCCCCTTCGTTTTTGCCAATTTCTCCCATTTGGAATGGCTGTATTTAGCCAATGACTGTGCCCCAATGGTATCTAGGAAGTCACTAACTTGCTTTTGACTTTACGGGCTCATAGGCAGAAGGGCCTTACCTTGTCTCAGATGAGACGTTGGATTGTGGACTTTGAGTTAATGCTGAAATGAATTAAGACTTTGGGGGATTGTTGGGAAAGGATGACTAGTTTTGAAATGTGAGGACATGAGATTTGGGAGGGATGAGGGGCAGAATGATATGGTTTGGCTTTGTTCTCAAACAAATCTCATCTTGAATTCACATGTGGTGTGGGAGGGACCCAGTGGGAGGCAATTGAATTATGGGGGCAGGTCTTTCTCATGCTGTCCTTATGATGGTTAATAAGTTTCACAAGATATGACGGTTTTATAAAGAGGAGTCTCCTACACAAACTCTCTCTTTGTCTGCTACCATCCATGTAAGACATGACTTGCTCCTCCTTGCCTTCTGCCATGATTATGAGGCTTCCCCAGCCATGTGGAACTGTAAGTCCATTAAACCTCTTCCTTTTGTAAATTGCCCAGTCTCAGGTATGTCTTCATCAGCAGTCTGAAAACAGACTAATACAATCTCCAACCCAATGTTGAACACAAGTTGAGATGATGGCATGTAAACTTGTATCATTCCTAAATTTAAATGGACTAAGTTTTACTTGTAAGGTATATTTTAGTCCTCACAAAAGCCCTGTGATAGAGTAGGCAGCTATTAGCGCCATCGTAGATGTGCAAGGGTCAGTATGTCACTAAGAGTTGAAATAAACAGACTCAGTATTATGCAACTCAAATTTTAGAGCTAGAATTTTCATCTAGGTCCATTGATTTCAACACCTGTATTCTTAACCACTGTATTCTCAGTATGCCTTCACTGCATGCATGAATCCGTGTATTTACAAAACCAAGAGCTAAAATAGCCTATGTTCCTTTAGAGTTTCTTTTTACTCTAAAAAAAAAATAGTAGTTGAATCATTATTAAAAACAATGATTTTTAAATGGAACCCAAATAAGTAAAACAGATACAAGTGAGATTGTTCTGGGTAAACCTGGGATACAGAACCCAGAGCTGGGTCTGTTCTGTTTATTCCATTCACCCTGGTATCCTTGCTTAAGGTGCCTATGAATTCCATAGCACCTGAAACTGCATCTGAAACCATTGATTTAGAATATCTCTCCTTTTCTAGGTAGACAAGTAGACGTTGTATTATTTTTAATTTTTATTTATTTATTTATTTGAGACAGAGTCTTGCTCTTTCTCCAGGCTGGAGTGCAGTGGCACAATCTTGGCTCACTGCAACCTCCTTCTCCCGGATTCAAGCGATTCCCCTGCCTCAGCCTCCTGAGTAGCTAGGACTACAGGTGCACGCCACCACACCTGGCTAATTTTTTGTATTTTAGTAGAGACGGGGTTTCACCATGGCCAGAATGGTCTTGATCTCCTGACCTCATGATCCGCCCACCTCAGCCTCCCAAAGGGCTGGGATTACAGGCGTGAGCCACCAGGCCTAACCTGTTTGTCTTGTTTAATAGGAATTGATAAAGACAAATCCTCCCTACAGCCACGTTCCCTCTCGCAGTTAATTGGCTGCTGCATATGTGAGAGTCACTCAGACACTGTTTACCAAACCACAACAGCAATGGCCTGAACAGAATGGCCAATGTCCACCACAGAATTGGTTTTGCCAACTTGTTTTGTTATACCTTTTTCCCCACAGTGCAAATGATACTCCAGCTGCCTGATAGCAATTTAGGAGAAGGGAAGAAGAGGCCCTCAAAGCTCTCTTAAATTATATTTGTATATGCCTCAGCAACAGCTGATCTCAGGAATAAGCTGTTGAAACGGGGGGAGGGGTGCCTGAGCATCTGTTGAGAGTTCTCAGTAGGCTGTTCTGCCCTAGCAGTCTGAGTGTCATTTTTACGCTAGGGTTTTCAGAGAATGTTCCAAAATCAGTGTGGCATAATCCCCAGTAGCTCTTACTTAACTACCTAGGAGAAGGCTTTCTGTAAAAGACACTGTACACAAGAAATAGGTTATTATATTAATCAAAACCCTTACTTGTGTTATGAGCTCCCTTTTTTTGGTAGTGATAGACGTGGCTCTCCAGAATCTAGACACCTTAGAATGTGTCACAACTTTAATGGATAACTCAGAATAAATGTAAACAAAATACAACAGCTGTGTAATAATGTACAGAAACAAAGCATAAGTGGTAGACTGAATAATGGTCCCCAGAGATATCTAGTTCCTAAACCCTGTAACCTGTAAATGTTACTTATATGCCAAAGAGAAACTAGAGACAGGATTAAATTACGGATCTTAAAATGGGAGTGTTATCCTAGATTATATGAGTGGGCTCTGAATGTTATCACAAATATCCTCATAAGAGGGAGGCAGAGAGAGATTTGACATAGAAGAGAGAAGGCCATATGACCATCTCAACAGAGAGAGAGATTTAAAGATGCTTCCTGGGGTGAGGTCAGGGGAGGGTGAGCTGTAGGAAAAATAGCTAATGCATTCTGGGTTTAATACCTAGGTGATGGGTTGATATGTGCAGCAAACCATCATGGCACACACTTACTGTGTAACAAAGCTGCACATCCTGAGCATGTACTCCAGAACTAAAAATAAAAATTAAAAAAATAAATAAATAAAGATGCTATGCTGCTGGCTTTGAAGGAGTAACAGGGTCATGAGCCAGAGACTGCAAGGACCACAGCTCTAGAAGCTGGAAGATCAGGAAACAGATTCTGCCCTAGAGTCTCTGGGGAGAGCCTGGCTCCAACAATACTTTGATGTTGGCCCAGTGAAACTCGTTTCAGGCTTCTGACCTGCATAACTATAAGAGAATAAGTATTTGTTACTTAAGACACCAACTTCATGGTAATTTTTTATAGGAGCCGTGGGAAACGAATACAACATGTTTTGGATACACAGCAAGAGAAGACAGGGGAAATCAAAAAAGTTGCCATGCAAGTAATGATAATGTTATCATTGAATAAAATTACCCAGGCCCCTGGGAATTCTTTACTAGGAATTTATAATCTGAGGATGTTTTGTTGTTGTTCTTATGGTAATCTCCCTGTTCTTAGGCAACTCCAAAATCTGCACACTAAAATTAACAAAATGCAGTTAGTATATAGTTTCCAAATGCCTGACCATAGAATGAGATTGGTATAGGATATTTTTAATTGGTCCTTGGATGAAATGAGAAAAATAAAGACAATGTAATGAGTTTTGTCTAAATTAAATTTATTTATGTATTTGCTCTTATATGTTGTATTTATATTATTATTCTCTTGTAAAATGATATATGCCATTGTTGTGTTATAATTTTAAGCAATACATTTAGAATAAGGCAGTAAAATTAAAAGCCAGTAATTGGTTCCAGCACTTTGGAATTTTTATTGGTCTATTAAATTTGTAAGTTTAGTAACCATTTACCTAATGCAGATAATCACAAGAATTTTTCTACCTTATTAATTGTATTAGTTACTTATTTCTGATGTAGCAAACTACCACAAACTTACATCAACAATGTATTATCTTACTGTTTTGTAGGTTAAGATGCCTGAGATAGGTCTCATCAGAAGAAAGCTCACTTGCTTCTGGAGGCTCTAGAGAAGAAACTGTCTCTTTCCCTTTTCTGGCTTCTAGAAACCTCCCACATTCTTTGCCTTACAGCCCTTTCCTCCATCTTCAACACCAGCAACAGCAAGTGAGTCCTCGAAACACATCTCCTTTTTTGACTCTATACTTCTGCTTTAGTTGTCCATTTTAAAACAGTTTATTATTAAATTAAAATGTTGATTCTGAGTTTAACAATCATATTCAACAGTTTGATAAATATGACTAATCTTAAAAATTATTATGTGCTTTTACTCTATTTCATAAAATTGAAAATTTATTCTAGAACACATCATTATTTTATAAACTCCTAAGAAAAATTGTTGTCAAACAATAGACCACTATTAAATGAAATTAAAAATTAGATTCTAAGATGCATTATTATTTTATGTGTCACTATTGAAGAAAAGTCACAGCCAGTTAAATTATATATTTTTTTGCTAGAGTTGTTGTTTTATGTTTATTGAAAGAATTTTCTCAAGCTTACTTGGATTTATATTTTTATCATATATCATAGCAATATGAAGAGCTATGGCCAAGTTCATGCAGTCACAAGCAATGACAACTACATCACAAATGCTGCCTGGCTGAGAGTGATTTAAGACATCATTGATTGCAAGGTATATTTTGATTTCAGAGATGTTAAAATGTGCATGTTAGAATCAATATCATTATGTATTAGGGAGACTGTTAGAAAATGATGATTCTTGATTCCCATTCTTCAGTAGTAACTGAGATGGTTGGTGATGGGAGATGATTTATGCTTTGCTGGGAAACACATTGCACATGTTTCCTGCATGTTGCACAGGAGAGGGCTCCTGTTAGTGAATGAGTCTGGTGGATTATGCACTCAATTCACACAGCCATGAGTGCACACTGATGCAGAAACAGACTCTCCTTGCCACCTGATGCCTAAATTTAAGTATCTGCAAAGATTTCCTATAGCCCTGATGAATGGCAAAGGTCTACCGTGGGTAGTTATAGAAAATAGACATATATTCCCAGGGGGAAAAAAGCAGGTTTTCAAAAAATCTGTTTGAATACAGAAAAATCGCTACCATTTATTCAGGGCTTACTACATGCCAGGCACTATGCTAAGGACACTGTCAACATTTCCCCAATTTAATCTCCCACAACTAACAACCTTACATAGAAGATATAAATACAATATTTTTACAGATGAAAAAAGTGAACCCTAGACTAGATAAGTGATATGCTCCAGGAAACATGCTAGGAGGAGGCAAAACATGCTAGGTTTTGAGTCCTGGTTTGTTTGAGTCGAATCAGTGTACTAGACAGTCTTCTATATTCTACATTGATTATATCTAATCAAATAAATAACTGCTTCCAAGTTACTGAAATTACATTAAAGTTGGGGAGAATATTTGTATTTCTACTATAACTCATTTTTTCTACTGGATAACTCTAGATACTTCAGGAAAACGTACTTTGTGAAAATGAACATAATTTAATGAGTAATAGCACAAAACATAGATTTACCTTTTTTCCCTAAATTGAGAATGGCTTAAAAATCCATTTCCCAAGGACACCTGACACTCCAATTACCCATTTGAAAATTATTCATTTTGCCTCATGATTACACAATAATGTGTATATTATACTTCAAAGCCACTTTTTTGAGAAAGAACTAAACAAAAATAGTTCTTCTATGACTACAGAGGAGATCTACAGAAAAAAATAGTTATTATAGATAAAAATACAGAGGCAAGTGATTTACTGGTGTGTTTCAGTCAGTAAGTAGATCACACTTATATAATCTAAATTTATTCTTTCATACAATAGGTATAACTGAAGTTAGAATGTTTCAACAAATCAGAAAAAAACAGCCTAATAATCTCTTTCTATATACACATCACTGGTCTATGGCAATTTGAACAATCACTAAGGCTCATTCTTTAATTTAGCAAGTATATATTATTTTCTTACTATTTTTCCATCACTGATTCTTCACATCCCTATCACTAAGTTGTGTAAAGCAGTGATTCTCAACTTGACCATGTATTGGAATAACCTAGGAGAGCTTAAAAAAATATTAATGCTTGGGTCTCACCCCAGAGATTATGATTTAATTGATTGGGAGTATGGCCTGTGCATCAGGATTTTTAAAAGCTCCTCAATCATCCCCAGATGATTCTACTGTGCAGCCAAAGTTGACAACCACTAATCTGAAGAGTTCAATAGTATAAAACACATCTGTCAGTTCGAGAAAGAAGGCTGACTCAAATAGCTTAACAGTGTTACTTTTGAATTAGCTACAGATTTCTTTGTATATTTTATGTATGTTCTTATAACACCATAGATAATGGAGACTTAGTTATGTTGCCAAATACTCTAGGCATTTCATGAACCAAAAAATATAACCAGATTTTTATCTTATAACTTTGCTCCTAAAATTATCTTATTTGTTTTTAGAATTCTATAACAAATTTGTGTTTGGATAATAGGACCATAAAATCCAATAGTACTACTGTCTTGGGGGCATGGGTGGGAGTGTGTAGTAAAAAGGTTTAAAATTTATAACTTGCCATCTTAGGCAGTAATCCTGGCCAAGTTTCTTAAAAGACAATTTGATACACTAATAAAACTTCTGCCAAAGTAATCTTTTGCAGAGCCAAAGTAACTTTAGGTATGATAAACTGGCCCCAATGCATGAACTAATGAAACAAACAATTGTAACAGGCTATCTGTACTTCTGATATTACTGTTTTCTTGAAAAATACATGTAGAAGAAAGTAAGATTTTTGCATAACAAGTGGTAGAAATGCAGCTAGGCCCCCAAATAATACTTTCTATTCACGTAGAACTTTATAATTAGTAAAGCTTCCTTACAATAAAATTATTTATTTGGTTTCTAAGTCACTTGACTTCCTGGAAATGTTCTTTCTTAAATAAATATTTTTCCAGCTCAAGTGGTGTACTAATAAGATAATTTAAAAGAAAAGTCATGATTGGTTGATGAGAAGCTGTCATGATGCTGTCAAGAAAGTTAAGTAAGGTAAGTCACTATGATGTTTATATCTACCATTATTGCAGTTTCTAATTAGTTCATTTACCTGTGGTTCAGATCATACATCAATACTCCACTTTATGTAGCTCCTTTAGTATTATGCCTTCTAAATAGACAATTGGCAACTACAATAGCAAATACTCTGCAAAAGGAAAACATGACCTCTTATGAGGAAAGTGTCATCTACTAGGACTTAATGTCAGCAAATGAATATTCATTCAAATAAACATCTGTTACTTCTGCAAGCCACTGCAGTAAATCAGTTTTAAGAAGCTGTGTGGAGATGAATACCGCATCACCTTTCCTCACCCCAAATCAATCTCTTTAAACTGGGATCCTTTTTGTCTGGATTTTACATTGCACATACCACACTAAAACACATTATAGTTAGGCAACATAGAGCCCGTGAACGTGCTCCTAATGTCAGTCCCTGATATTGGTTTTAACTTATTTATTATTTGTAGCACTCAAGTTACTTACGTTTGTCAAGTTACGTGGTTGAGAATGCTGCAGTTAGTCCTCATCTGTAGTGTCTTTAACAAACAAGTGCTTGTTCTTGTACCAAATTGACTATCTGTGCACATACACACTTATATGTATATTTATGTTTATATATATATTTTATATATATATATATATATGTATGTTTGCATTCTGATTAATTAGAGTAAGTACACTGAGATTAAGTCATTAGTCCAAATACCATTTGTGCCACAGTAAGCACTGATGCCTGGTGATGCTGGGAATTTTCCCCTGATAGCACCTTTAAATAATTAACAATTATTTTTATATACTCACCGTTAAATGCACAAATACAGCTTATCAGTGATTTAGTGTTCTTTACAGAAACTCAGAGAGTTTCTATAAACTATCCCTCAGCCTACGTTAGGCACACATGAACTTGTTCCCATTATAAAGTGAAGAATCTAATCAATGTTCCTAAATCTAAATTTGGGGATTTAAAAAATGTAAAATAAAATGTTAAATTTTAATAGGAAATGGTTCATATTTAAGATTTGGCCATCTCTTCTAATATTAAAGTGACAGAGTACCAAGATTTATTTTTCATAATCTCTTAATTTTTTAAGGTTTAGTCCACTTGGGGACACTATTCTTCTGTTAAGAGTCACTGGCCTGCATGTTTCTCACCAATAAGAAATCATTTTTAATTTACTTAAGTTGTTTTCTTCTGATGGAGTGGAGAGTGTGTGATTGATATACACATTTGATTTAATAAATATTTTAAATTTTAGGTCAACATTATAACAGGCTAAATGGGATAGCAGAGGAAGGGGACAAAAAAAGGAGAATGTCATAAAGAAAGAGAATGAACTAGAGTTTGGTAGAAGAAAAATTGCCTAGAAGGACCACGCATTGTTTCTGATTTTTCCAGGAGCTTCTTTACACATTTCTTTCTCATTGGCCAGTCACTGTCAATCCCGCTATCCAAAGACTGTCCAAAAGAAACCTCCTGGGGATGCCTGAAACCACAGCACTTCCCTGTTCTTCACTGACTGTCAACAATTCCAGTCTGTCCTAGACATCTCAATCCTTTCATGCCACTGTGGGGCCAATGATACTGTTAATTTCTTCTCCTCTTTCTCATCTCTTCACTTAGAATGCCACTTTTTCTTCAGCTATGGCAGTGCATAGCAGCCAAGAGCATTTGTTCTGGGGCACAATCCAACATGTCACAGTCCAAAATTTACTAGTCATGTAATGTGACCTTTGGCATGTTGCTTTAATCTCTCTGTGCCTCAGTTTCCTCATCTGTATTTATTAATATATAGTAATTTGGGTTTTTGAGTCAATGTATATAAAAGATAGCACAAAAGACAGTGACTGCTATAGAAGTATTTGCTATATTTATTCAACAAATGTTTACTGAGCTCCAACAGGGTGCTAGGCACCGGGGATACAACTGTGATGGTGGGAGTAAGTGAGTGAGTCCAACATCTGAAGTATCTCAGCTGAAAGGCTGAATTCTGAATTCTATTTTTTTAAAAAGATAACCTACCACAATGTGAAAATAATTCAACTGCCACTACTTAACCATATAATTATCCTAAGATAGAACTTGTTTTCTATCTACTCAACTAGTGCCTATTTCTCAGAGACTGCTCTGTGTGTGTACATGCGTATGCACATGTAGGTGTTGATGGACATGTCACCTACATTCAAAAATACAGTTTTCTCTCTGCAGGACTAGGTATTACAAAATACAGCTTTTTTCATTTGTTGAATAGTTATTCAATATTTGTTTGCTGAATCAGTATATAAATCCATTCTTCATATCCTCTGGCCTCCCCTCTAATGCATTTGAAGGCAGCAAAACACAATTCCAAGAGGCTACTTACTACCTAAAGAATAGGTGAATGAAATTCAGCCATTGCTTTTTAGGTAGGAAGCCCCTGTTTTTAGACCTTGAGGCCCTCCCTCTTAAACTATCCTCATATCTTATTTGGCATATTTCCTCATGCACTGTACTTTGTCCTTTACAATGACTTTATTACATTTATTACATGAATAAATAGTCTCAGATATACACATAATTATATTTCCTAAGTTCAGTTTTATGAGTGTTTTTGTACGTACAGCAAGAGTAGCCATAAGGTAGTCATAATTTTGTTTTTTAAGAAATTTTTCTAAGAAGAAGAAAAAAAATTAACTTTAGAATTAATCTAACTAGACAGTGGAAATCCCACCTGATATAAACAACCTTATTAAAAATGAGAAATGACATCAACTATTTTCTTTACAAAATTCTAAACAACTTGAATTGCTGGCATATTTTTCCGCTGGTTTGGACATACATATGTTCATATAGCCAAAATAATGGAGGAAATGTGGCACTGGTTATGGTATCCTTTATATAAGAAAGACATCCTAATTTTTAAAAGCTAAACTGAATTTTAACAGTTAATCAACTCGTGAATACATCTGGCCTTAAATCATCACTGGCATAAGTGGTGCCTTCAAGCACAGTTAGTTTTGTTGTTGTTGTTGTTTTTAAAGATGCTAACAACCATGTTAGTTAATTCAGTGTGTTCAACATTATTTTTTTAAACAAGAGCATAAATCATAGGGATTCCAGAATTGGAAAGGACCTTAAGACTCTTCATTTTACTGATAAAGAAACTGGCATCTAGAAGGCTAAAGCATTATAACTAAGACTTAAACTTAAGATGCTGGGTTTCTGGGTCAGTGACCATGATGTTTTGATTAAGTGGTAGAGAAAGTTGGACCAAATGTATAACACTTTTATTTTCCATCAGTTCTTTTAAATTGCTCTGCCAATGGGTCTGAGATTGATCGAGGTGATTGATTTTAATCTTAACTGCCAGAATTTAGCTTTATAGAACATATAACTTGATCTCTTCTGTGAAGACATTTTATTAAGCAGGTTAGAAAAATTGTGCTGCCCTGCCGTACTTTTAGAAAAGAAGATAAGCCTATAGTCCAGTACTTATTCTCTGACCACGGTCTTATTAGAAATTGGGTGGGAAAATGTGGTCATTGTTCTCCCTGACATTTATCTCAGAGGTTAGACCCATATACCAAACATCTTTCATTTATTTCACTGTATGAAACTATTGTTCTTTAATTTCTCCAAATATCTTTCAATTCCTGTATGCTTGGCCTCTGCTGTCTTTAATGAAACTAGTTCCATAAATATATTAGCAGTGTGAAAGGATAATTTTTCTTGCTGTTATTATTCCATAACATTTCTTTCAGTTGGCTCTCTCTGATTGTGAATTAAGGTAACTTGGTCATCATTCAGGATTTATTTTACTAAATATTATATGCCAAGTACTGTCCTAGGCACAAAAAATAGATATGGGACCTTCCTTCCTTCTAGGAGGGGGAGATAAATATTGCAGAAATAATCACATAAATATTTGCTTATAAATCGTGATAAGACATCAAAAATATATAAGATGTTATGAATGATTACAACAGGATTACTGAATTTATACTGTCATATTAGAGAAGGTCTCTTTCATGTTTATGAACAAAGGTGCAAAAAGACTGTTAAAGTTACAGTAACTTTCTGATGACAGTCTTTTGACAATCTCTACAGGAGCTGGTGACTTGGGAGACTGGACTCTTTGCCCTGGTGGATATGGCAGTATAGCAGAATGGGCATAGAATTCCAAACTACAGTTCTGTCAAGAGCTACCTTTAAGACTTTAGGGAAGTCGTTTAGTGTCTCTAATCCTTAATTTCATTGGTAGAAAAAGTCTACTACCACAACATCCTTTTCTGGATTATCAGTACTGATACTAAGTGGTCATTATTTTATGAATCTAAATTGGAGATGTTCCTTAACTCTACCACACAGAATATATATTCTTTTAGAAAATTATTTATCACTGTTTTTATTTTTAACATCCTGATTACTCTGGGATGTTTACTTTGTCTGAGTTATTTTGGGATATTATAATCCAGAGAAGTTAAAATCATATACACTTTGACATTTTATTAGGCATAAAAGATTTCTGAGATCTTTGTAAATTATAACGAGCCTTTAAAACAGACCTTAAAAAACCTAAAAGTCTTACTCTTGATACAGAAATATTCTGTAAAAATATTTTGTTTTACTGCTTTAGTTTATATATTCAGCTGGCACATAAGCCTGATTATCATGTCAAATTAAGCTACTTTATTTGCAGCCCCAAAAGAAAGCACATTGCTCCTTATTGAGGCTTTTCTAATTGGAAAACCATTTGTGCAACATGGAAGAGGTAGCCAGAATCACAGGCAATCAGTCTACTTATTTGAAAATGATTGTTTGCACATTTCTTCCAAATCTCTTTTATAAATTTTTCAACCATCATGGATACAACTTTGTTTTCTGAAGCAGAAAGGATACATTTAAACTGATTTTACAGAAGATACTGTAAGGCATCTGAGAAAAATTTAAGTGACAATATTCAGTAAAAATATAAGTTAAAAAAATGATACATGACACTTTTCTTAGTCTTTTTAACTAAGCAGTACATGAGCTGATTTCATAGAAAAGGATTTATCAACAAGGAGGAACAGATAAACTGTTAGTTATAATACTCACCATTTTATATTCATGTATCATATTCCATCGAGTGAATGAACCATAATTTACCAAGCATAGTCCTTATGTTGGACAGTTTGATTGGTTTCTGTTTTTATATAGTATAAATTATACTGGGATAAACATTGTCAAGCATATAGCATTTAAAAAATATTTTGGGTTATTTCCTCAGGATAGATTCCCAGAAGTAGAATTACTAGGTTAAAAGAGTATGAACATTTTTATGATTCTTGTAACACATTGCCAAATTGCTTCCCAAAAAGGTTATATCAATTTAAAATGCCATCAGCAGTATAGGAAAGTGCCCTTCTCATAATGCTCCTCCAGGTATTTGGTATTACATAGTTTTTAGATTTGCAAATTTTGAGGGCAAGTATGTAGTGCTTCATTTTAATATACATTACTTAGAATTTTTTAAGGCAAAGATAAATATTTTTACATACAGCTTAATAACTTTGAATTTCTAATATGTTCTTTAACTTTTGATATTTTTATATGCATATTCAGAATTATATGTGATATTAATTATTATTCATAGTATTATCCAAACCATTTTATCTAGTCTATCATTTCAACTTGGTACATGTACTCGTACATCATTCCTTTAGGGAGGCATATTGAGGCTTCAATTTTTGTACCTGGTCAAATGCATCGTCTCCTGTAATTTTTTTTGTTGCTTTTTAGCATAGTATATCATAACTCTCTCTGTATTATGTACTCAAATTCTAATTTTCTTAGTGACTTTTAAAAATGTTAACTCTTGAACTCACTTGCAATTATGTTGATGTTTGATATAAGGTATGATTTTAACTTTTTCCATATTGGTAACTAGTTATCTCAGTCATTTATTGCATAATACTTCTTTTTTCTATGTTTTAGGTAAAATCTCATCTGTTACATAATTAAATTATGTAATATTTAGTTACTTCTTTTTCAGTGATCTAGCTGTCCTTGAGCCAGAGCTTATTGTTTTATTTAATGTGAAGTCTCTTCACATGGCTTTTTCAGGATTTAAAATTGGTTTTCTGTCTTTTTTCTTACATCAACTTTAAAATCTTGACAAATTCTAAAACAGACTGTTTGAACTTTCATCATTTCTTTTAGTTTATATAAGAACTTAATTTAAAAAACTGTTAACACAAAACAGCATGTATTTTTGCCAAATCTACACTTCTGCATTTATTCACGTCTTTTTTCACCTCGTAAAAGTAGTATCTGCTTATTCAAGAAAACTAGAAAAATACTGAATATAGTAAAATGAAAATAAAGTTGTTCACATTCATAGACACTCCAAAATCTAGGAACTGGTCAACTTTTTGGAATATTTTCCTTTCAGACATTTTAAATTTGCTTATTGTAAAAATATGGTGCATATTCACTCAATAAATATAGAGGGTTTACTTTGTGCTGGGTACCTTGAGAGATATTGAGGCAGGCTCTGATTTCACAGTGACTAAAACAGACAAACATCTATCCTCAAGTGTATTTTATCATAATCTGTTTTTAATATTTTAGCTTGCTTTTCACAACTGTTATTTTAATAACTGCAAATTTAATTATATGGGTGAATCAGTTTGTATAATCATTTGTATATCGTTGGACATTTCCAATTTTTCAATATCATTTTTTCACACATTTAGAATGTTTCCTTAAAGTACATTTCTTGAAATGGAGAAATCTGGTCAAAGGGTATGGCCACATTTAAGGCCCCTGAAAAAACTTCCAAATTGCTTTCGAAACATTGTACCAACTTTCATTGCTACTGGAAATGGACAAAGGGATTTTTTTTAAAAAAAAAACAATTTGCCAGGAATGATTATAATAGCTAAAAATTGTTTTTGTTATTTTGATAGATGTTTCATTTCAACTTTCCTTTCTGGATGACTTAGCAAGGCTAAATTTTTTTTATAACGTTAGATAAATATTTCTTTAAAAATTTTTTTGTAATACCTTTTGACATACTAAGGTGCTCATGGTTTTGTTTTACGTGTACAAGCTCCTTACCATCACATGAGCTTTTTTTGGTATTTACCTTTCCTTAGAGTTATCTCAAAAGAGAAACACAGAAAATAATCACTGAAGTATTTGAAGTCAAACCAAGGCTTATGCATCTTTCCGTCTCCAGGGCCCAGAGCTTGGTAGGCACACAGCAGGTTTTCCCCCCAGGATGCAGTGGAAGCGCACCTAGATGTCAAGCAGCACATTGGATTCTGGAGGTCCAAAGGCACTGGGACTAACAATGACAAACAAGGCTTTGTAAACTACAGCTGAGCCAAGAAATGCTTTCCTAATAAACCAATCCAGTCTTCAAGGGTAGAAAGAGGAAAATTCTTAGCCAGATGACTGAGGATACAAGTAACTGGAAAGCATCAGAAACCACCAGTAAAAATGAAGGGATACTGAGAAAAGTTATTGACTGGAAGGAAACAAAGCACCTTAAAATCAACAAAATAAATTTGTATTTATTCTACTCTTTTATGTGTGAGGGATGTTGCTGGCCATGGTGGATGAGTTGAGGTCTGTATCCCAGCTTACGTAATCATTCAGTTCAGAAACTTCTTAGGTAACACAGTGATAGATCCTGTGAAAGTCTTGGTTATACATACTCTCAGTTATGTAAACAGATAACACTGAGACTCACTGAAAGGCTCAGTAAAAGCATCTCCCAAACTAGGGAGGTCTACAGGATTCTGGGGCCTGCCTTATCTGCCCTTAGGCAGCTCTCTTTTTGTCACAACATTTGGTGGATAAGAGGACAAGAGATAATCATTGTAGTATCTATTGCAATTGGATTCAGTATCTTTCCTCTTACTGCTGCCCTTCTCAGGGTTGTGAGAGGCTGGCAGGACCCCAAACCAACAAAAGAAAAGAAAATAGACTGAGAGGAAACTATCTTTTTTGTAGTAGCTGGTGTCTGCTTGTGGAACTATTCTGATGGACCTTATGGGAAAAGGGCCCTTTTTATTATATATTTTATGAAATAATTGCATTAGGTCAAATTTATATGCTTCCAAGAGTGCCTATGAAACATGATTCCTAATTTCAATGATTGAC
Source organism: Sapajus apella (assembly GCF_009761245.1). Lineage (NCBI taxonomy): Eukaryota > Metazoa > Chordata > Mammalia > Primates > Cebidae > Sapajus > Sapajus apella. The sequence continues at coordinate 14,094,283 of NW_022436968.1, read as the reverse complement.
ATAGCAAAAACAAGAGAGAGAAAGAGAAAATAATTACGAAACACGTTGTCATGCCAGGAAGAACTAAACATTAGAAACAATTTATAACTACAAGTTACTTCTGATGGAGGTGGTGCCATGTCACCTAGGAGAGGAGCTGTGAGCTGGAATCATTTGAGTAACCCCTTCAGTCAGCTGAATGAAGGCAACCAGGCACCTCACATTGTGGGGGCAGGCCACTTTATCTTTATGGTGACTTTAACAATAGGTATTCTTTACTGAACACTCGAGTTCCAGGTACTTTGCCAAGAGTCTTACTTATATTATCTACGTTATCACTGGCTCTAATGATCTCTCCAGGACTAATCTAATGTTTCCTTCTTTGATCTTTACATCATGCCCCACAACTCCAAGCTGAATTAATATTAATAGTTCCATCATTAATTAATGGATGATTAATAATGCTCTATTCTCATTCTCTTTACTTCTTTAATATAGCACTTCTCATTCTGTAGGTTAGGTTTTTGGCTGCCCCACTACACAATTGAGTTTGGTAACAGCATAGCCCATATTTCACTCTAATTTCCCAAGCAGTTAGTAGGTCCTAAATATTCTGTTGGGTGAATGTTGAGTTAAACTCCATGACTTCAACTCACCAAAAAATCATGGAATTTTTTAGCAGGAGAGGACTTAGAACCCTTAATACAATCTTCTTTTACATAAGAGTAATTAAAATAACTTAACTTGCCTGAGGTCATATGAATTACATAGAATGAAAATTAGAATACACTTTCCTTGCTATTCAACCCAATAATAGAAGATGTTACCAAAACACAACTAAATGTCTTTCTCCCTCAAGCTCCTCACCCGACTAAATCCCATTAGCAATTGGCCTTTGGACTTTCAGGCTATTTCTGTGTTCTTAAATTTCCTAAAAGAACCCACGTTTAACATAGCTTTCCTTTTACGTCTCCCCATTCCAAACAAAGCAAAGCTCAACTCCAAATTGGCTGGCTTTTGCTGTAACATTACATCGTGTAAAGCTGGGGGAAAATTCTGCTTTTATTTTTGCTAACAAGCTTTTCCCACAAGCACTCTTTGACCCAGCCAAATAAAAATGCTTGTCCACACATAGACCATGCTCTTTTTCAAGACATGAGAAGTTCTATATGTTCATTCTGGGTGGAATATCCTTACTCCTTATGAATCTATTGAACTTTAATGAACTGTTCCCCTTCTGGACTAGGAGCTCCTAGCAGAGAGTAGAGACCTGGCTTTAGGCACACAGCAATTGAATGAGAGTGTGTCCAGTACCTAGCAACATAGGGCCCTCAATAAAGTTAACTGAATGACTGTGTCTTTGGAAAATTGTGGAAATGTAACTTACTCTTTAGAATTGTGAGCAAGCCTTTACCAAGTTTTCTATTAGGAGAAATAATAAGCAAACACGTTGGCTCACTCAGTCTTTTCTTCTTTCCCTTAACTGGTACATCTGTTTTGACTCTGCCATTCTCACTCCCTCTGTGAACTGCACATTCTCACAGCACCCCTGCCCCTGGACACTTGTGGGAGAGGAATCCACAAATTCCTTTGAGGCTCCATCACTGGAACAAGTTCTCAGTAGCTGGAGAAGGTCCGGGCAGCAAACAGGAAGTTTTTGTATTTTAGCTACTTTGCGCCGCGGGGTAAAAACCAGGGTCCACCTGGAGACAGCAAAAAGAATGGTAGAACAAACAAAACTGTCACTATCTCCACCTAAAGCTCTTCTGGGTGGACATTCTGACCCAACATCACTCAGGAATTCTCTTTCCAGAACTGGCACCTTATGGGCAAGACAGAAGAGTCCCGCAAAAAGTGTCATGTTTTAGCTCTCCTTCCCACCCCCCAACCCCAAACTCTTCTTGTTCACTTTTTAGAATGTTGAGCAGGACATTTTAATCAGTGTGTTGGATTTTTAGGGTTTCAAAGCATTGGAAGGACAGTCCCCTTTGGCAGCGATAGTTGCAAGCTGTCAGCCAAAAAGAAACAGAGGTTGGGCTCCTAATCTCCAAATGCCTTCTACCATCTTCAATGCCCAGGACCCCAACTTGTCCCTTCCTCCAGCTCACACGAGGGGCAAGTGGCAGCTCTTCTCCGCCTGCGTGCCTGGCCTCCTTAACAACACCCATTAGTCTCCCGTCTCCCGGGGCGGCGGGGGACTCCCAACCACGCGCCAGGGCCCTTGCGCAGGTACTGGGGCCCCGGGAGCCACGACGCCCTCGCGCAGGCGGAGGGGATGGGGCCAGCCCTGGGGACGCGGGTAGCCCAATGGGCAGCCTCGCCCCGGAGGCGGGCCAAGGCCGGAAGCCACCCCGCGGCACAGCGGCCCCGCGAGACGGTGCCCGCGCCCCCGCCTTCTCTGGCACGGGCTCCGTGGCCAAGGGCGGCAGGGGCCAGCCCGCTGGGTCCCCGCCGCGCTCTTTGTCCTGGCCGCGCGCGGGCGGACGCGTGCACCCCCCGGGCGAGGGGAGGCGCGGAGAGCACGCGCGAGAGCGCGCGGGAACAGCTCGCGCCCGCCGGGCGCCGGCGGCGCGCGTCCCTCCGCCAGGCAAGCAGCGAGCACGCGCGTCGCCGCCGCGCCCGCCCCTCCCCCCGCGCTTGCCTCGGAACTTGCTGACTGCGCGGCCGGGAGGAGCCGAGCCGGGCGGCGGCGGCGGGAGGCCACAGCGCGCGGGGGTCTCCCGCGTCCCCTCCGCCTCGCCGGGAGCTCGCGCCCTCGCCCAGCCGAGCTCCCACCCCCCCTTTTTTCCGAAGGCGCGGGGCGGCGCCACCCTCCGGCCGGAGCCCGGCACTGCACAACCCCCTCCGACTTTCAATGTTCCACACTCCCCGGCCAGAGCCTCCTCGGCTTCTTTTTTTCCCTCCCCCCCCTTCCCCCCCCCCACAGCTGCCTCCATTTCCTTAAGGAAGGGTTTTTTTCTCTCTCCCTCCCCCACACCGTAGCGGCGCGGTGGGGGAGGGGGCGGGGGCGGGCAGCTTTGTTCGCGCCGGGCGCCCGCGCCGCCGGTGTCCGCGAGCCGCGGCGGGGCCGGCCGGGCTGCTCGCATCACTTGGCGCCCGGCGCGGCGAGCGCTGCCCGCGGCCCCCGCGCGGCCCTCCCCACAAAGGGCCGCGGAGCTGCGTGGCCGCCGCCGCCGGCCGCGGCTTGCCTCCGCGGGCGCGGAAATTTGTTGCACTTCTTGGGGCTTTGTTTGTTTGTTTGTTTTTCCCTTGGGTTTTTAATTTTTTTTCGTTATTTTGGACAAAATGTCGGCCCGTGATGTAAAAATTGAGCGAGGAACCTTGGTGGCATTGGGAGCTTTGCAGAAGGTGCAGTTTGAATTCTGCTTTTCCCAGGGTGGCAGCTCGGTCTTGGCCGGATGAATCTTCGCTGCTGGCCGTGGAAACAGCTAGAGCAGCTCGTTAGTTGATTTTTAAATTTCCAAGTGTTGTGTTTAAAGGCTTTACGTGCACTGAGGAGGAATCGCCACCTTAAATAAGCATATGGGCGATTAACAGGGTGTGTTTTCCTTTCGGAAAGGGAATTTGGTAGCTTTGACCAATGTCAGTGTGTAAATATTTAGACGTTATTAGTGACTTCTTAACATTTTTCAGCGAGATCTGTTATTTACAGTGTGTCATATGTTATTAATGCTTGTTGCCTAAGTTCCCTGGCAAATCTGTTTCATGCCTTCTGAGAAAGTAGACAATTGATAGATTGTCCAAGGGATGGAAAAAAATGTGAGTGGGATTTCTAACTTGAGTTCGGCAAATCCCTGAACGCTGGCGTTTTGAGACACATCACCTCCCCTGTACCCTTGTTGTACGATGAAATAAATGTGAACACTTTTGAAGCTTTTTCATTTTTCAAAAATGCGATTTTAAATGAAGAAAATGCTGTTGGTTTATTTGTTAGATTTAACATTTTCTCCCCGCCTCCCCCGTTCTCTTTAAAAGTTTTCCAACAGATAACTTCACCAAGATGTCCAGTGATAGGCAAAGGTCCGATGATGAGAGCCCCAGCACCAGCAGTGGCAGTTCAGATGCGGACCAGCGAGACCCAGCCGCTCCAGAGCCTGAAGAACAAGAAGAAAGAAAACCTTCTGCCACTCAGCAGAAGAAAAACACCAAACTCTCTAGCAAAACCACTGCTAAGTTATCCACTAGTGCTAAAAGGTAATGTGTAAAAGAAGGATCCAGCACATGTTGTCAGGTTGTCTTCCAAGTGGTTGGACGCTTTAGTTGGTTTTACATCAATAACAATAGTTCAGAAATATTTACTTCATTATCGGTTTATTTGTACTTGAATGAATTGTCATTCTTTAGGTGGTATGTAAGCAACCTTACTAGAATTATATTTTTAAGCAAACTTATTCTGTACTTTGGTAACTTCAGTTAAGAGTGTCCTTGAGTAGAGATGAGACTAACATTGACACATTGTTTAAGGAGCTGGTAAGGAAAATTTGGTGAACCTAAATTAGATGGTACTTTGGGGATGTTTCCTTTTATGAGTCATAATCTTCTTTAATGAAATTGACACTTCCAGAGATTAGCAGTGCCTCTCTTCATGAAACTTAATGATCAGAAACGATCATATTTGCTAGGAAATTTGCAAATTTAGGGCTTTGCTATATTTGAAAGCAGATTTAAAATTGTGCTGCAAATCTGCTTACAGTTTTACAAAACATGACTTTAAATAGTGCATCACAGGTAACTTTCATGGTTAAATTATGATTATTCCTCCCTGTGCTTGTGAGGGTAAATCAAACTGAAAAGTAGCCCTTTACCGTTTGAGGTGTCACTTGGTGATAGAAAACTTTTATTGTCCTTGGGCCTCTTCACTCTGAAACTTGTGGATGTGCTTGACAAGTTAATACTCAGCAGCAGGAGAAACATATTTAATTGGATATAAGTGAAAGATCATTTGTTTCCTGTTGATTTATATTTTCTGCTGGAGAAAAAAAAATTCTGTCAATGAGACTCCATCAGTGGTAGTAGTAGTGGAATATCCACAAACTCTAGTAAATTATATGTAAAATATGTAATATCTACAGCATTAACCAATTTTGATGTCACAACTAAAGGAAAAACTATAAAAACTGATCAAGTATTGCATTCTGTGGTGATTCAGAAATATCTTATTTTTCTATGGATTTTCACTATTATTGTTTCAGTAATGAAGTATTAATAACTTGAGAATATTTTTGAATGGCAACAGTCTTTGACATAATTTAAAATCCTTCACATCTAAAGTTTTGAAAGCATCTTAAATTTGAAATCAAATCAGAAAACTGCTTTTCTATTTTCTCCTCTTTCTCTCTATATTTGTTAAATTTAAGTGCTGTACCTAAGATCAGGGAAAACAGAAATGGTTAAATTAAAATGTCAAGTAGTCTTTGAAAGTTTTTCACCAATAAAGCTATTTGTAAATTTTAAACTTTTCTTTGATAGATTAAAATGTTTTAAGAACTATTAATGTGCTCTTGCAGTAGCCTGTTAATTTTTACCTCAGTAGAAGTCACTTGAAGTCCTTGTCAAATATTCCAGTGCTTTCCCTCCTCCCTTTTTGTCTCATTTGCATATAAGCTTGAAAAGAGAATTTCTTGGGTAAAAAGTGTTCTGAAATAGATATTATATCCTTTACTGAGTACTAGTGGGTGAGTATTTCTCAAATCAAGTGTAAATGACTTATTTATTTGCAGTAGCAAGTGAGAAAAAAAGCTGCAAAGTTTCTGTTAAGGGATTTGGGTTATGCCTCTGAGAACAAAGAGGAAGCAGCCATGTTAGCATTACTGAAGGCAGAGCCAGCCTTGCATTTAACTGCATGGTGGTAGAGGGCAGTGTAATTCCCTGGTTGTTCTGTAGACTATCTCAAATCCTTTTTGTCTGTTCTCATTTCACTAACAGAATTCAAAAGGAGCTAGCTGAAATAACCCTTGATCCTCCTCCTAATTGCAGGTAAGAAATGAATTTTGTTGTTTTGGTTTAAAATTGTGGAAAAATATGAAGAGATTGGTGTATCTTCTGCGGATATGTGTGCAGGAGAGGAGACAACGTTTGCTTCTTTACTGCTTTGCAAGTGCATTAAACAAAAATTGTAGAAGGTGAACTAGATAATATTGGGAGAAAAAATACTTTTTAGCATAAGTATACATTGTGGATTTATGAATATACTGATTTTGTGCTTGAGATTCATATTAATGGTGCTGATTTTTGTTCTGGTGTATTTCTGCAGAGCGTGTTTATTGAGAAGTATGCTGAAGAAACTTCTAAAATTTTATTAGGCTTTAAAGTTGCTGCTTTTGTGCAATCTGAACTGACCTTCCACATTTAGAGATTGCTGAATGTGGTGTTACAAAATGTAAATGCAGTAAACAAGCATATAGTTGTTTCTGTTTGATTTATTCAGTAACTTGCCTTTAGGACAGATTTTACGTGCTAAGCTAATGGTTTTAGTCCTCGTTTTCTAGAGAGTGCATTGTTGGAATTATTTACGTTTTAAGCAAATGTCCTAATTGCTTCGGGAAATTTTTAGTAATTTTGGTAGTTGGAATATGTGTATGAAAAGCAGTAAATGAATTGGAATTGGGGGAATTCATTTCAGTAGAACTTAGGCAGATGAATTTAAGATTATTGGTTGGTATAAGATACGTCGAAAGTAGTTGGTTGATAATTTTTTCTCCAATAATTTTTGTTATTTCATTTCTATAGTGCTCTGTTCTTTTTAATGTTGACTGTATGGCTTACAAAATTCAACACACATAGACAAGAATATTATAGATAATTTGTGTAGAGATTGTGCACAATAATGCGAATGGCTGCAAGAAATAAGGCAGTTTTATGGTTTGATAGGAACATGTTTTTGTGTTTAACCTGTATTTCTGCTGCAAGTTGTATTCACTTGGGATGATCAGACCCTATCTCTGAAGTCTACTTGTGATATAATAGGGTATAATCCAATTGCTTCTTATTGTGTATGTTAACTGGATCCTCAGATAAGGTGATTTGATCCTGATTTATCCAGTGAATGAATAGTTTGCTTGTATTTGTAATTTCAGTTAGATAGGAAGCACAAATGTAAACTAATTTTAAGGAGATAGGGGTATGTCAGATCTCCAGGTATTAAGAGCTGTGCTGCCCTATAATGTAACCACTTGCCACATGTGGTTGTTGACCACTTCAGTTGTGGCTAGTCCAAAATGAGATGTGCTATAAGGATAAAATTTATATACATTGGATTTTGAAAACTTAGTACAAAAAAAGAATGTATAATACTGCATTAACTTAAAAAATATATTCATTACATATTGAAATAATATTTTGGATATATTTGGCTATATAAAATGTTATTAAAATTAATTTCACTTTTTTACTATTTTAATAGGGTTATTAGAATATTTGAAATTACAAATGTGACTTGCATTATATTTCTATTGAACAGTGCTGCTTTAGAGAACAAGCAAATCAAAGTGTTTTCCCTCCAGCCTTCTAAATGGTGTGTCAAATCTGTAGCCATTTAGGGAGGTCAAGTTAAATTTGCTCCCTGGAAGAATCACTTAACTTGCAGAGTGTATTCTGATATTTCCCATTATGAAAGATGTAAAGATCTATCAATTCAGAACTCTTAAATGTTTTAAAATTGCATGTAAGGTCAAACATTTTTAAAGGTTTCTGTTGATTTTCTGCAAATGGAACAAACTAATGTACGTGCATAAATCTAGAGAGCCTCGTGGACATGTGTTGAGTGCCCTCAGAGCGGTAGCCTAATGTTGCAGTTGTCAAAGAAATCTGCTTTACATGTTTAACCCTGGGAATGTTTCCTCAAGGTCACTGAGGATTATTTTAGAGGGAGTAGACTCAATGAGATCGGAGGTTTCACTCGTCTTTCTCTTTATAAACCAGATTTCATTTAAGTCCTTGAAATAATGCTTCTCATTTAGTGATTAGACTAGTGAAACATAAAAACTTTGGGCCTTCTGTGAACAGTAACATGAAACACCTCATCCCTGCTCTCCCTTGTCACAACCTTGTGATGACTATTAACTCTTGCAAGTAACATCTTTCCATTCTCAAGTTTTAATAGATGAGTTTCTGTGTGGCTGTATATGTGAAAAACAAACATAAAATATGTCTTAGTAGGGAACCAGGGTAAGTTGTTTCTTATTATTTGGAGGCATTGTTTTTCCATATGCCTCACAAGTAAAATATCCAGATACTTTGTGTGTCTTCAGATTCTTTTGGGTATAAGAAGATCTAGTTTTTGTCCTTGAGTAAGAATTGGGATACTGAGTGTTTGATAGAGGTGTTTTAGAATTTTGACAAATAAGAAGCCTGAATTTGTATTGTGTTTTTGCCTTCATGTCAGATCTGTGACAGATTGTGGTGTTACGTTCTTTTAATTCACAAGTGTGTAAATGAGAATTTTAGCTTTATGGTGATTGTACAGTTTAAATTTATTAATTTATGCTGTAATTAAAAATGGAATCTATATTCATAAATTTTAGAATATGTGACTTCATATTGCCTGAGATCTATGAAACCTAATACATTTGGCTTTCATGTGTAGTTATTTAAGCAGAATTCCATTACAGTTTTGAATATGATTTTTACAAGCTTGTCAAAGAACGTGACAGATTTAATTCTTCCTTAGGGAAGAAATGTAAAGCATATCTGTGTACATTCAGGAAAAATTTGAGTGAAATACAAGAAAACTCAGCAAAACCAAAATTATTCAGACTGGGGTGATTTCTCTAAAATCCTTTCCTATGTTTTAATTAATGAAATGTTCTTTAATTAGTATATAGTTCAGTCTAATAGATAACACCCAGGGTGATCTTAGGATAGATTTAATTGAATTGTGTATGGCTTTAAACATGTTTTAATATATTTTAATAGTGTTGATGTTTCTTTTCCCGATGGCTTAAAACTTTGATAATGACTCTATTTCCAGTGATTTGGTGTTATTTCAGGTTTTAGGTATTGGAGGGCCATGGACCGTAGTGTACTAAACATAGGGATATATTTATTTACTGGTTTCAGTTTATGCTGTTTATATAGATTAGATTATAAATAATTGATACATCATTGAGAGTGAAGGGAAATTGTGTTATAGGCATTTCCCTATTTGTATTGAGAGAGAATTATTGACCAGAATTGTTTAGTGATGTGTTATTAAGACATTTACTTTCCATCTTTTTCCCAGAGGGCGTCCTTGTCCTCTCATAGTCACCACTTGTGCAACAGTAAAAGTTTAGAAAGGTATTGGATTTCTAACTTATCCCTTAATTTCTTTCCATATAGAAAGAAGCACAAATATACACTCTTAAAATATTCATCAATATGTCAGATTGTATCTGTTCTGAAGATATTCGTGGGTATTTGTATTAATAAATAGTTTTTTAATGTGGGAAAGGCCATGTTGGGGGATATATATTACAGTTTCAAGTTAATAGTGTTAATACATTGATTGACAAAACGAGATCAGGTAATTTTGTTAACTTCTTTAAAAAAAAAAAAAAAAGTGAAATCATAAAAAAAGCAGTTGTTTCTAAACCAGTAGTTGGCAATCTTTAACTTCCTTATAAGCTGAATTGAGGATAAATTCTACTTTCTTCTGAGGGTTGCTACCACATTCCATCATTTTCTAGGGTAGACTAGAAGTTTGCTGCTTAAAGGAGTGATCTGCCAACCATCAGCATCTGCATCACAGATAGGGTTGTTAGAAATGCAGACTTTTGGTTCCTCCAACCCCCAACCCATAATTTGAATTTAACAAGATTCCTGGTGAGTTGTATGTATATATAAGTAGGTTTGAAAAGTGCTGGTACTGGAGCAAGACTGGATTCAGATCCATGCTCTGCCACTAATTTGCTATGTTACCTTAGATGTGCTTTGGAATATTTCTGTTCTTCAGTTTCCTCAGTTCTAAAGTGGGGATTAAAATGATACCCCCCTTTATAGGGTTATTGTGAGGATTAAATGAATTCATATGTTTAAGTTTTGTAGCAGTGTAAATTGAGTCAGTAGAGTGGCCACAGCAAGATAAACACGGGAGAGACAGTGTAGTGTAGAGACAGTGCAGTGTCGTGCCTTTACTGTTGCTGGCACTTTCTCCGGTGCATGGACAACTTACTGTAAGAATAATTTTATTTTAATTTATCACCTGATTATTGAGTACAAGTACATAACAAGAAATTTGTTTTTTACTGTCAGTAAAAGCAGTTCCTGGGAACTTGTATAAAAAAGGAAATTAGTCTAAAAACTTTGGGCATAGATGAACAAATACCGTATCCTTTTTAAAGGAATATGTATAAGGTTAGTGATATTTAATTCAATAGAGAATACTATGGTTATCCAGTAACGTATAATAAACCATTTTTAGATTAATGATTATGTTTTTCCCTTTTAAAGTATCTTATAAGAATTTGTGATTTTACTGTGAATGGGATTATATCGGTAGTTGTTACAATTCACATTCTGGATTGCTGTATCTTACCATTAGCTAACCCAAAGCATTCTTTCCTTGTCTGTGAACTATGGAAAAATTTTGAAAGCTTTTTTCTAATTGGCATATGAAAGCAGGTAATAATTGAAATAACATGTGATCCTTATATTAGCTTTATTGGTTGCTTATAGTGTACTTGGTTTTAAACTGTCTAACACATATAGATTGCTTTTTTTCTTAATACATTTAATTGTTTTTGTTTTACTTAGTGTGTACTACAAGATTGTGTCTCATTAATTTTCTAGTCTTTTATTTTCAACTCCTCAAAAAAAAAAAAGATCCTGGAACTCCTTCTTTATAAAAATTAAATCTTAATTGGAAACTCGATTTTGAAACAGATAAGTACAGAACTACTCTGACAAAGTATTTTTCATCCCACTGTGCCGTGATCTTCTACAGATAGATAGGTTTATTATTAGTTTTATTGTTAATAAATTCATTTTGGCATCAGCATAGATCTCAGAAATCATGAGGATTTTTCCGGGGGTTTGGGGGTTACTGATAATTTTAAATGGTTTGTGATTAAAGCAAATTGATGTTTTATTTTTCAATAAGCCAAGTTTCTTCAACAAAATTGTAATATAGTACTTTTATCATGCTGTATTATAATATTTGTCTGCCTTCTGCAAGAGTGAGTGTTCCTTGAAGGGAGAGATTGTCTTATTATTTTTTGTATCTCTTGCTTCATTCACATGGTGCTTTGCATGTGAAGGTCTGTTAATAAATTGAAGTCTCTCAAATTGACATAGAAATAGCAATTCCAGGCAAACCAATTACTTAAGAGAAAATTTATTAAATATCTGATATGTTCTTTACCTTTTTTATAAGTATGATACATAATATTTAATAACCTATTCAAAGGTTACCTAGCTACTGTTTTTGCTTATAAAAGGAAATTGATACTCACAGTAGGCCTAGTTATTTTCTCCATACATGCCCGTGTAGCAGAGAGACTCAGTACTCTATGTGACTAGAAACATTTTCCAAAGAAGTGACCAACCGAAAATAATATTCTTCCCTCTAAACTTCACATTTTTATTAAGGATCTATTAAGTTCAATACTAATAATGTAATTAGAAGGTCGGTGAAAACAGCATGTGCTTTTAAAAAAGTTATGTGGTTACTTTGCAGCTACATGCTGCAAATTGTATTCCTCTTCTAACCAATTAGTACTTTGTTCTCTACTTAAATGAGTCGCTGTAACAACAGGTGGATATATTTAATTGTCAGGAAAATAAATAAGTCTTACATAGATTTGCAAGGACATTCAGCTTCAGAAGGAAGAACCTGACCTTTCAGTTTCTTCTTTCCAATCAGTATGAAATAAAAACATAATTAAATCACTTGTAAATCTAGAGAAATAGAAAGTGATTTTTTTTTCTTCCCATACCAATTTTGACAGGTAAGTATATTTGGGCATTTTATTGGAATCCCGAAGCTGAAACATCTTCAAACTTTTAGTGTTTCTTTTGCTTTTGGATCAGTGGTTTTCAGCTGGGGCAGTTTTTGTCCTTCCCCAGTCCCCAGGCTAGGTGACAATTGGTAATGCCTAGAGACATTTTTGCTTTTCATAACTGAGGGAGAAGGGGGCTACCGCTGACATTAGTAGGTAGAAGTCAGAGATGCTGCTAAATACCCTATAATACACAGGACAGACCCCCCACAATAAAGAATTATCTGGGCCAAAATGTCTAGTGCTAAAGCTGAGAGATCTTGCTGTAGATATTTATTCCTGTACTTTGCCTCTTGAAATTTTGAATAGTTTGCTTTTGACTGTTTTCCTGTCTTATTAGTGATGCCTCCTTAATATATTCATCTACACCTTCCTCAGAGCTGGTTCTCCACTTTTTGCTACTTCTATGCATAGTTTACATGCATCTTATGTTATTTGGCATATGTGTGTGTTATTTTTCATACGAAACCACAGAATGGCTACCTTGAGTACCTGCTAAATCATGGTCTTCTGAGACAAGAAATGCTTACAGCAGTATTTTTATTTCTTTTAGGTCTCGTGCCAGTTAATTATATCCCGGCATGATCTAGCTTTAGGCTGGTTATATCTATTATGTTCTACTAGGAGTATTAGAGTAAAATCATGGAGAAATAACATTGGGCAATCATAAATTCAGTTTGACATTGAATTACACAAAGGTTAGAAATTTGTGCTCTTCATGTGGGTTTTATTTTCATCATTATGACAATACAGAAGTTACTTCTATTTTTACAAGTCCACAGTCCTTTATTTCAAACCCTTGGCACCAGATGTGTTTCAGAATGCAGAAATTTTCACATTTTAGAAAGGTAATATGATGTGTTTGTGGTACTTTGCGTACTGTGTTGTATGGCATTACTGTTTCTATGCATTACTGTTTCCACACCAAAATGTATTAATATTCATACAAGTGGAATAAATAGAAGCTACAAATAGTTTCAAGTTAGTTCAGATTTAGGGTTGCTACCAGATTATTTCATAACAACCTTATTAAAAAACCTTTGATTTTTTTTTTTTTTCCCCAGGGTTTTGGGATTCTAGAATTGTAGATAAGCAGTTGGCCTTATACAATAGTTCCCCCTTATCTGTGGGGAATATATTTCAAGAGTCCCCACTGGATGCCTGAAACTTGGGATAGTACTGAACCCTTTATATACTGTGTTTTTTCCTGTATACATATACATACTTATGCTATGTTTACATAAAGTTTACAAATTAGGCACAGTAAGAGATTAACAACTTCCCCTTAGCATACCCAAACGGCCAGCATCACTGCTCTTGGGCTTTGGAGCCATCGTTAAGTAAATGAGGGTTATTTAAAAATAAGCACTGAGATAGTTGGTAACCAATTCCCGATTCTTATAGCAGAGTCTGATAGTCAAGACCACTACTAAGTGACTAGAGCAAGCTTGTTCTACCCACAGCTTGTGGGCTGCATGGTGGCCAGGACTTCTTTGAATGTGGCCCAACACAAATTCATAAACTTTGTTAACACATTATGAGATTTTTTTGCCATTTTTAAAAAAACTCATCAGCTATTGTTATTGTTAATGTATTTTATGTGTGGCCCAAGACAATTCTTCTTCTTCTGCTGTGTCCCAGGGAAACCAAAAGATTGGACATTCCTGAGCTAGAGCATATACATTTTGGGTAAACTGGACAAAAGTATGATTCAAGTCCAAGTGAAATGGATCAGGACAGTGTGGGATTTCAGCATGCTACTTAGAATGAGGTGCAATTTAAAACTTAAGAATTATTTCTGGAATTTTTCCATTTAATGTTTTCAGACTGTGATTGACCTAGAGTAGTTGGAATTGTGGGAAGTGAAACTGTGCGGATAAGCTGGGACTGCTCTGCTACTTCTGTTATGTGACCATGACTGCGATTACTTACTACTCATGATGAAAGGGTGTTTTTATTTGCTTTGCTTTTTTTTTTTTTTTTACCCATTTCCTAATAGCTGATTTTGGTTTCTCAGTTGTTATTTTTGGATTGTTGCTTTTTTTTTTTTGTTTTGTAACTTGTATGCTTAACTAGAGAAAATTTTTAGACTCTTAAGAGTTCTTTTATCTTAAGATGAAACTATCAGTATCCATTACTTTTTAAGTTCTTTGTATACTGGCTTGTTTTTCCACTTTGCTTTCAAATACTGTCTTTTAATCATTCCATTCATTATAGATACACAATATTACACCGAAAGGAAGATAATCCTTAATACTTAAATGTAAGACTTGCCATTTTTATGTACGCATTTTGCCTTGCAGCATTTAAGTGCAATTAGGCTATAAAAGGAGGCATTAAATTTTGCTGGCTGTGTTGTGATTACAAACAAACCTGGAAGGCTTAGTGGCTCAACTGTATAAAGATTTATTTCTCATTCATATGAAGTCCACTGTGGGTCCAGGGACAATCTTGGGTTGCTCTTCTCTGTGTTGACTTGGATCTGTGTATCTGTAGCTCTGACTTACACCTGGAGAGTCATGTGGTAACTTTCAAGTATTTTGGTCTGGAAGCAAGGCATGAATTAGTCACCAGTGTAGAGTAACTGTAAAGTAGCTGAAAAATGTGGAGGAGTATACAAATATTCAGTGAGAAATCAATTTCCGTGCCACAAAGAAGATATACACGCTTACACATACGCTCTCTATTCTATGAATAGGTGACTTTCACTCTCACTTCAAAAGCTTAAAGAGGAAATAATTGAGTACCAGCCTGGCACTGTACTTGGTTCCACTGTACAGTAACCTAATAAACAATATTTTGTTTTAATTCCCAAAACAACTTTATGAAGTAAATATCATTATTCTTATTTAGATTTCAAAACCGAATGTGAGTGTTATTGAGAAAATTGCCAAATGTCATGCATTGTGTATATATGACAGATCCAGGGCAAAAACCTAATTGTTGATTTGAAATGAAAGCATTTTTAGTTTTGTACAGTGCTGTTTGGAAAATCTGGTAAAAGAAGACAGTTTTGATATGTTAGTACATGCTTAGTGTAAGTATATCCCATTCATTTGCTTATTTCTCGAAGGATCCAAAATAGTGTTCCTGTAGGGTTTTAGAATCTGGCAAGTAAGGTCCAGGCAGTGAATTGGAGAGAGTTTCCTTCTTTGGCTTGGGGATGGCAGGTGCTTCCTGTGCTTATTTTTTAAAAATTATCATTCAGAAGCATTTTATTTTCAGGGAACATTCCACAAGTAATCAGCTGTTTTGTCTTGTTCTCTTTCCTTGTAAGAAGAAGGTTAGGGATTGAATACGATCATAATGGAAAAGGTAAATCTTTGTTTTCTGCCATGTATTTCTTTATGTATTGCTTTCTTATAGGCAAAGGAGTAACTTTTAAATCTATCTTTACTTTTTTCTCTGGGGTATTATGAAGCAGTCCATGCTTATGAATTGCTTTGAACTTGGAAAAAATCTCTTTGCAGATAAGAATTTTTGTATTTTGTGAGAAAAAGCTCCAATCACATAGAATTTTAAGGGATTTTTAAAGCTGATGTCTCAGTAATATGAATACGTGTTATCTTTCCATATTGATACCAGCTTTGATTTTTTTTTTTTGCAGAAATTTGGATTTATATTGGATCCATCTTTATTTTGTCTTATTTTATATATTTTCATAATTTATTTAAACAGTTTTTTCTAAACTTGTGAATTTGTACTTGTGAATTTATATAAACTTGTGATCATTAGTATGGGAATTGGCTTTTTCTTTCTCCTTTTTTTTTTTTTGAAATAGGGTCTCACTCTGTCACTCAGGCTGGAGTGCACTCGCATGATCTTGGCCCACTGTAACCTCTGCCTCCTGGCCTCAGGCAATCCTCCCACCTCAGCCACCTGAGTAGCTGGTACTACAGGCACCCCCCACCATGCCTGACTAACTTTTTGTATTTTTAGTAGAGACAGGATTTCACTATGTTGTTCAGACTGGGATTTGTTTTTTCCAATGAGTCTCTTTGGAAGAGGGGCTGGCCCACTTTGCAAATCCAAACTAATGTTCTCAGGATGACCTGCTACATTTCTGTATTTCATTTTAAATGGATGAGATTATTGAGTTTTATGAATCAAATCTGTGCCTTGCTTCTTGTCTAAATGCAGTATTAAAGTTAAATTCTAACTCTTTGAGATTTTTATCTCTTTTGACATTTTATCGGTTTTATAAGGGTGTATGGGGAAATAACATAATGTGTGTGTTTATCACTTCTGTTTTGGATGTTCTGGTCGATAGGTGGTGATAGAGTAATATCAATAGTGAGGATCAGCTTCTTAGGGTCATTCCATTTTTTTGAAATCCCAGTTTTTTCTTTTTGGTCCTTCATGTATATAATAATTGTTTGAACTTTATGGTTATTTGCAACAAATGAAGCTTTGAAAGGAACTGCCGTATTGCAGTGCTTGTTCCTTGTGTGAGGTTTAGTCTGCCGTTTTTGGAGGCTTTTGGACTAGTTATGCCATTCCAGATTTTTTTTTGTTGTTGTTGTTGTTGCTTTAATGTCCCAGAGCAAATATACTCTGTCATTCTGTTTAACTTCCAGCTTGTCTGGGGAAAAATAAAGACATCTCTAGTCCAAAATTGCTTTTGGGAGTATAGTTCCACATCTTTTGGTCTCAATGAAAGTCCTAGGGAAACATGAATTTTGTTACCTTTTTATTGTATTTTCCATCACTTATAAATCATCATGATGATCCTCCCTTTACATCCATGCGTCTCAGTTTTTATAAACACTGTTCATTCCCTTTCTGAGGGTGGTTATTTGTAGTTAGTTTGGCCATTTACAATCTTATAAGTCCTTTACAAATGGATCATTTTTTCACATTAAATTTTAGTAGGTCAAGAATCCATTTATTCAGGGTCCCCAGGAGAATCGATCTCAGAAGATTGTGGCTACATATATTTTATGGCTTCCTATTGCTTTCTGTAGTCTTCTCAATTTAAACAGTAGCAACAACAGAACGTGGAGGGTACCATAAGGCATTGGCTTTATGATTTATTCTTGCTTCATACTTGTTTCTTAGGGTATTGGTGTTATGTGTTAGATTTGTGATATATATGCTTGTACTAAATTTACCTGATATCACAATGAGAAGAAACCTGGCATTTGAAGGCTCTGAACACAAACTCAGAGGCATATAATCCGTATGGAATTCAATGGCAGTTTTAACTAGTGTGCCTTTAGTTTTTCCTCATTTTATATTTACACCAGTTTCCTTGTAAAACTTAAAAAGACATTTTTCTCATCTTTCCAGATGCTTAATATCCCCATTTCCATTAGAAGACTGCCAAATACTCATTTTGTTCTTTTGAAAACCCTAAAATAAGCATGTTGCAATTATCACTTTTCCCTTTTGCTGAGGTTTCTTAATTTTGGAAAACTTGAAACATACATAAAAGTAAACAGGCTGGTATGATGAACCTACATATATGTGTAGTTATGTGTAGCTAATGATAGCTAATCTGGCTTTATTTATGCCCCATCCATTTCACCTTCCCATTATTACGTTAAAACAAATCTCAGGCATCATTTCATCTATATCTTAAAACATGTAAGTATTTCACTCTGCACTTTCAAAAAATAAGATTCCTTTTAACTTAACCATTGTGCAGTCAGCACGCCTAAAAATTTTCAGTAGCTCCCTCATCAGTCATTGTTTAGGTTTACAAATGGGTGTTGTCCTTCCTTCCCCACAGTTATTTGAATGAGGATCCAAATAAAGTTCAGTTGACCTTTGAACAGCATGGATTTGAATCAGTGGGTTCATTTATACATAATTGTTTTCAATAAATATATTGGAAAAATATTTAGAGATTTACAATTTGAAAAAACTTGTAGATGAATGGTATAGCCTAGAAATAGTGAAAAATATTAAGAAAAATTAAGCTTGTCATGAATACATAAAATACATGTGGATACTAGTCTGTTTTATCATTACTACTATGAAATATACACAAATCTGTTATAAAAAGAATTTATCAAAACCTACACAAACATTTTCAGACCATACATGTTGACATTTGGAGTCAAGAGAAATGTAAACAAATGTAAAGATGCTATGAAATCATAACTGCATAAAATTAATCATAGTACATACTGTATTGCAATAATATTATAGCCACCTCTTGTTGCTGTTGCAGTGAGCTCTAGTGTTGCAAGTATCTGCTTAAAATACTATGTGATGTGGATCATTTCTATATAAGCAGTTCATCACTCCAGTAAATTGTATATTGCAGTAAAAAGTGATTTGGTTCTCGTATGTATTTTATCGTGTTTAGTGCAGTACTGTAACCCGTGAATAACACCATGGGACCCATGTGAAGTGGCACTGGTGATGCTGGAAATGCTCCCAAGAAGCAGAGAAAAGTCATGACTTTACAAGAAAAAGTTGAATTGCTTGACGTATACTGTAGGTTGAGGACTGCAGCTGCAGGTGTCTGCTGTTTCAGACAACTTACAATATTGATAAATACAGTGTTGTAAATGTATTTTATCTCCTTTATGATTTTCTTAATATTTTCTTTTGCTTATTATACTGTAAGAATACAGTATGTAATACATGTAGCATACAGAATATTTTTGTTATTGGTAAGGCTTCAGGTCAAGAATAGGCTAATTGTAGTTAAGTTTTTGGGGCATCAGAAGTTATACTTAGGTTTTTTTTTTCTTTTTTTTGAGAAAAGGTCTTGCTCCGTTCCCCTGGTTGGAGTGCAGTGTTGCAATTATGGCTCACTGCCACCTCAACCTCCTGGGCTCAAGTGATCCTCCTGCCTCAGCCTCCTTTGTGCCACCAGGTCTGGCTTATACTCAGGTTTTCATAATCTCTGCATTGTTCAATGGTCAAGTGTAGATACATTGTGATTGGTTATGTCTTTTAATATTTTCTGATGTATAAGGTTCTCCTCAGTGTTTTCTTCATTTTTACAATTTATTTATTGGAGAAACCGGGCTGAGTTTCTTAGAGTCTACTTTGCTTATTGGATTTCTATGGTGTAGTTTAATATAGTTCTTCATCTTTAGTGTTTTTTTTATATTTGGGAGTTAGATTAAGAGGCTTGATCAAATTCAGGCTGGATTTTTTTTTCTAACAACTAGTACTTTTTTTAAAAAAAAAAAAAAAAACAAAAGTCCTGGTGCTGTGCTTTTCTATCAAAAGACACCTAAGATCTGGTTGTGTTTTTTTTTTGTGATGTTAGCAGCCATTGTAATGCCGCTCTAAACGGAAACTTACTCTCATCTCCTACTTGGTTACCTAATCATGTAAGTTACACAGTATAGGTAGGATATGTGCTTAATTTTTTCACTTGTTTACCAGTTTTCATTTTCAAAATAATGAGTTGGTGTCCTAGTATCCTTTTCAGAATGATTGTCAATTTATAATTGTGTTTCAACCCGTTGTAGTACTTCAGTATATTGCTGTTACAATCTTTATAGAACTTCTTAATTAAAAAAAAAAAAAAGTTCAGCTGAAATTGCTTTGCTCTAGGAAACCTTAGAGGATAAAAATCATATGGAGCTGTTTGGTGTAAAACAGTTGCTAGTGCATGCATTCAACTTAACCATTGCTCTAGGTATTATTTTGAAAACCGAATACCTGCTGAAGCTGTTGTTTCAAACATGACATTCTCCAAACCACTTCCTTGTCAGTTGTCAGAGATAATTAAGTCTTGGCATTAGGATAACCCGGATATCTTTATTAGAACTATAGGTCTCTTTTAAGTTATGAATTAAACCAAGGGGCTAGATTAAGATAGAATGCAAACCTTTATCAGAATCAAATTAATTTGTCACAATAATTGAACTTAAAAATTAACCTTGTAATCTAAATGTATAAGAGGCACCCTCCTTTGTCTGCTTAGTGTTTCTCATCTGGAGCATTTTAGTTATTTTTGACTGAATTGTGCTTTGACTTAGAAGACATTGAACATCCTTGGACTCTGCTGACTAAATGCCATGTTCTGGCCACCAAAACTTGCCTCTTCCTCCCATTTCCACATGTCTTGGAGGGGAGGGGCTATCACTTGGACTTGCAAATTACGAGTCTAGATTACACATTGCAGTGATAGCAAATCATAATGCTGTAACAAACTAATTTTATATAGCATTACTTTGGGTATTATATAATAATTTGTAATGGTTGTATTTCTTACATAAAATGTATCATGACCAAATTTGTGTAATTTTTACTGCATATGTAATTGTCTAATATGCGAAAAAAATTTTCTTCCTCCAGCCTTTTGCTTTTTACACCACCCACAATTGTGAACTCTCATAGTAAATTTGAACTTTGTGTGTGAGCTTAATGTGTACGTATGTACACATGGCTCTTTTAAATATGTGACTCTGTGTATGTTTGTCTTTATATTATTATTAAATTTTTTTTCATTTACAGGAAAACTTGTGTTCTTAAAAGGATTTCTGTTAGCCCATTGCCTCAAACTACACTTTTTCCTTACTCTTATTTCTAATCTCTCTTCAATCATTTAACCTCTTCCCTTTTCTAAGGTATTTTTTTATGCTCATTTAATTTTCTTATCTTTCTCTACTTATTATCCACTATCCAGCTTCCCATTTATCTATCTATCACCTGTATTTGTTTATTTCGTCTCACTTTTGTGTCTTTTATTTCTTTCATCTTTCTGTTAACTGGCTTTTCCTCTTTTATTTTATTTTAGAAAGGTTATTTGGTAATATTAGCTGTTAGTATTTTCTCATATGACTTATTCTTAGTTTCTTTTTTGTTTTATATGCCCACCTTCTCTTTAGTTTCATCTTCTTTTCTGATGTACTTGAAATGTCTCTTCTTTCTCCCACTCTCCTTTATTATTTCTTCATGTTTGCAATATCCATTCTTTTTCCCCCGTGTCATTTATCCCTCCTTGTCTCCCAGGCTCTCGTGCCACATTGTATCACAGCTGCTTTTTGGTGACGGATTTCCCTCAGAATCCCAGTGATTGTCCATCAAAATTACCTGTATTTAGCTCTCCTAATTTATCTTTATTTTTTTCTTATCTGTATTTTTTCTTCCATTATGTAGAAAAGTCCTATGTTGCAGCAAAAGTGTTGTTTCCTATTACCTGAGTAAAATTTGGGTTCTCTAGATTCTGCATCTTTGTTTACCTCTCTCATTGCCTGTGATGGCTTGCATCCTTCGAGTAGTAGTGATCTTTTAAAGCCTATTTCAAATGTTACATCCTTTTTGTGAAGGCTTTCCTGCACATATGTCTTTTGAGAGACATTTGAACTACTATTTAATTCACTGGTACTTACTGCCTCTTATCATGTGCCCTTTCTTCCAAGCTGAACTGGGCACTAGGACTTGTTATAACTCTTACGTTACTTTATATTTTCATCTCAGTAAAATACCATAGCACTAACCATGATAATAATTTTAATTAACTTAGTTGAAAGTAGTTCTGAAACTAGCCAGATTCTCCAAGTGTAGAGCACAAGAGCAACACTGCTTGACCATACACCTTGGTTGACATCCGTTGTCTTGACAAAAATACTAATCGCATTTCCTTTCACTTTTAGAAATACCCAAGCTTACATGATAAATTACAGGTTCACCTTACCCTCATGCCATAAATTGGTGGTGTTCTGGTTGGACGTGGTGAATCAGGAGATTCTTATAATCAACAATTACGCAAAGCACAGATTCTGATTTAGTTAGCCAAGGGTGGCCTGACAACGTGCATTTTAAGAAGCACATAAAAGGATTGAGGTAGTAGTGTGAGAAGCAGTACACTCTTTCTAGTACTGAGACCAGTGGTCTTAGTTGGGATAAGGAGAGTAGGGAAGGGGCAGGGGGAGATGATGAAATACCATTTATCCTCTGTGAAGGTGTAGAAGAACAGTTAAGATCACGTTTTCTACTTTGTTTTATATTTATTATTATTTTTTTGATACTGAGTCTCGCTCTGTCGCCCAGCCTGGAGTGCAGTGACGTGATCCCTGTTCATTGCAACCTCCACCTCCCAGGTTCAAGTGATTCTTCTGCCTCAGCCTCCCAAGTAGTTGGAACTACACGTGCTTGCCACCACACCTGGCTTATTTTTTGTATTTTTTTTTTAGTAGAAATAGGGTTTTATCATGTTAGCCAGGATGGTCTTGATCTCCTGACCTCATGATCTGCCTGCCTTGGCCCCCCAAAGCGCTGAGATTACAGGCATGAGTCACCGCACCTGGCCACCTACTTGATTTTAATGGCTCGTCATTTCTTACTCTAAGCATCCCCTATAGTTTACCTACATCTTAATGCAAAATAACCATTGGTAATAATGTGTGGGGAAGGAGTCTTTACAAGAATATTAAGGCCCTGTGTGTGAGCACGTGTGTAGTTAAAGACTTAATGAGAAAGCATCAAATTTTAGTGCAAACAGCTGAAAGTAGAAATAAATCAGAGCATAGTAAGATGCAACATTGAAGGGGCTCAAAGCAACAGATACATTTTTATCCAAAAAAGAGTAAAACAAAAAATCTTCAACAGCAGTTCCTTCAGATAATCAACAGATGATTCATAATTCATTTGAGAACATTAACTACGTTATTTGTAAAATAACTTTCCTCAATTTATACTTTTAATGTTTATTAAAATTTCTCTATAGATCTGCAGATGTTTTGAATGTGTAAGCAGTATAAATGTCTCATGTATCTTTTCTTCTAGAGCATAAGAAAAGATGGGAAGCTACCTCAAGCCTGTTTTGAGGCAAATGTGATATGAATCCCCAAGCATAATTCCAGTACTGCTAAATGACAATTATTTAATCTCACTGATGAACAAGAATATTAAAATTTTAAAGGTCAAATTTATTTTTTATGATAAGCGAAATAATACTCCTCCACAAAGGGTATTACAAGACCACAAAAAAAGTTAGTTCCCAGTACTCTGGCATACCACACAGTAGGCTAAAGAAGAAAAACTGAGCATTTCAAGAAATACCACAATACCAAAAAAAGCACTGGGTATATTTTATCTCCTCATCAGTTGTGAGCATTTAGGTTGTTTTCACCTTTTGGTTACTGTGAATAGTGTTGCTCTGAAGGGTTCATGAATACACATTTGTTTGAGTACATGTTTTTATTTCTTTACCGTATATTCCTAGGAGTGGAATTGCTGTGTCATATGATAATTTCTCTGTCTTTGTGAGGAACCATTGAGCTGCTTTTCAAAAAAGCTGTACCATTTTACTTTCCCAGTGGCTTATGAGGGTTCTATTTTCTCCACATTCTTGCCATACTTATTTTCTGTTTTTTTTTTTTTTTTTTTTTTTTTCCCCCGTTATGGGTACCCCCTGCCCCCATCCTCAAAGAAACAAACAAAAAACTCAAAACAGACCTTGTTGTACATTCAGGAAATCCAGATGACTCAGATAAAGGGCTTTGGAGTTAGACGAATAGAAGTTGAAGTCCTGGCTTCACAATTGAGTAACTATAAAGCTTGAGCAAGTTTTCTCCTCCGACTCTTAGAAATGTGAATAATAATCTCGTTTTATTCTTCTTAAGTGTTTTAGATATTATATACCTGGTATACGTTACACATAATGATATAAAAAGCAGTTGTTATATGGCCAAATAAACAGGCATGTTTATGAAAGAACATTTTGAAAAATGAAGTATTAGAACCAATTAAAATACAAACATATATTTTTGAAAGTGGTTTTGGCCCACCAATGATCAGTAGTACAGAATAAAGAATATTAATGCAGCTTGATAATTGTTTTGTGTTTTCAGCTGCCTTTTGCAATTTTTGTTCTTAGCATTTCACCCAATTTCTAGACATACTAGATGCCATGCATACATATAGTTTTAAAATTTTGTTCACTAGATGATCAGAATGACTCAGTATATTATAAAACACCTCTTTAAAAATCTATTAAAGTAGCTTTCTAAAACATGAGGTTAAGGTTATTTAAGTGACATTGGAATACATGAATAGTGATTTAAAAAGTTGTTAATCACAACTTTTATAATTTAAGCTCAAGATGGATGAAAATCTCATATGTTGTAAGGGGTCAAGCTATTGAAAAACTTTGCAAAGTGGGCATATATATTACTGTTTGAATCTAGAACATTACCATTGTACAACTCCTGGGGGTACCATTCACACTGTACTCCGTATCCAGCATAGCACAGCACAGAGTAAGTATAATATAAATGGTGTCCCTATAGTTGTATAGTGTGGTGGCCAGGATTAGACCTTAAAGAATAACTTTTTAAATTCATAAGCAAAATCATAAAGTCATTGATTGAAATTGTGTTATGTAAAGTAAGAATTCTTGTGCTTTGAAAAGGAACAAAATTTTAAACACACATCAAATACTGATCATACTGTAATGTTGATGTAATTTGCATCAGCATTACAAAGAATACGTTATGCATCATTAAGTCATATCAGTAATAAAGATATTAAGATTCACTATGATGGGATGGAGAATATGAATTCACACTGGCTGTTAAAGAGGCAAAAATTGGAAACAACTTGGGCGAGATTACATTACTTGGACCATTTCAAAAACCTGTTGAAAGTTTTGAACCACTGCTTTAGAAGAATGCTTAAGAATTTTTGGTTTTCTGGACTCCAGAGTTCCTTTCTAGCTCTAGAGTTTTATAAACATGAATTACTACATTTAGTGTAAATTGGAGTGAGGAAATGAAATTAGGTAAAATATGTCACTTATTCAGGAAAGAGAGGTAGGAGAGAAATAAAGAGGAGCCTCCAGAAAGCTGAGAGCTTGCATTTTGAAAGTAGAATTATCAGAGCTTCTTAAATGGCTGGGGAAAAGAAACATACAATTATGATTTACCTGGAGTCCCAGAAGTCCTCCACCTCCCCACCCCCAGCTGTCAATGTAGAGGTCGGGGCATCAAGAAGTGGAAATACAACGAAAGAGAAAATTTGGAGAAGGAGTGGATTCATATAGCACCAGATAAGTAGGTTTGCTTAAACCCAAGAGAAGGAATAGGCGGAAAAGTGCAGAAAAAAATAAAGGAGATTAGGAGCCTGAAATGGCCTAAGAAGTCTCTCAAAACTGAAGTAAGGATTCTGACATGTACAGGCCATAAGAAATCTTTATAGGGTACAGAAAAGAGGAGCTGGGATTTAGAAGGTGACAAATTATCATATAACTTGAGTTGTTGTGGTTAAAGAGATGTGATTAACTAACATTGCGGGGGGGCGCGGAGAGAGAGAAAACCATCTGGATGCAGTTCACCTTTCATACTGTTTTCAAGTTTGAATGAAAGGATTTTAAATTCTTATTAATTTTTTAATCCTCTAAAATGGCAAGACTGTCTTTACAATTAAATATTTGTTACTTAAAGAAATGTGTTTGTTCAAGTCTTTGCTTTAATAATGACAGTTTACAAAGAAGTTGTAGTTTTCCAACTGTTGCATATGGAGATTGAAGGGCTTGAATATCTCAAGCAGCTGACAGTATGGTATCATAGAAGCCTAGCTGGCGTTAGAAATACATATGACCTTCCACACCTAGCATTTGCTGACAAATGAAATAGTAAGGATGAGGTTAACTTTATGGCTGGCCTACCAATCACATTTTGAAATGGATTTGTTTTAATGGATTTCTCTTTTACTGAAAATATATGTATATCACTTGTTGGCTGCATGATAAAAGAAGTAGTACCCAACAACATAATGCCCTTTGATCTAGTTTCATGTTTAATCTATATTATTCATTAATATGTTTATTTTCTATTGCTCACTGTGGTAGGTAAGGCCTCCTAAGAGGTTGTATGAAAATGTATAGAAGGATTTAAACTGACAGACTGTCAATTCACAATACTTTTTTTAAGGACACATTTAGGAATGATTGCAAACAAAGAAAACCCTCTACATTCATAGATTTAGTTGCCGTGATTTACAACAGTGCTTTCCAATAAAAATGTAATGCATACCCCGTATGTAATTTTTGGTTTTCTAGTAACCACATTAGAAACTGAAATGAAAAAGTGAATTTCAATGTTAAAACCCAAATAAGAAAAATTACCAATTTTATCATAAGTAATATAAAAATTAAGCTATTTTACAATTTTTTGTACAGTGTTTTTGAAATCCAGTGTATATTTACACTTAAAATAGATACTACCTTTTACGGGCTTAAGGTAGCCACAGGTAGCTAGTGAGTACTGTACTGGGCAGCAGAGATTTACAATTGCTGCTCTGTGTTCTTCCACTTATCATGGATTATCTTTTCTTTTCTCTTACCTCTTTTAAATGTGCATAGATTTCAAGAACTGGGACACACCCCAGCTTGTAAAAAGATGGACAACCCCTATTGGCTAGAGGTAATTAGATGTGAAAGGTCTGAAAGAAAACTCAACACCCAGTACAAAAACGCAGAGTTCTTTTTAAAGGCTTTTGTTTTTGAAACACATCTCTCTGCCCATGTGTCTTTGTTATTGGTATCTTATAGAGAATGTGTGCTTTTTGTTTTGGGAGTCTCTCTATTCCTTTTGAGAATGGAGGGTATGTCCTGAACATCACTTTTGTGACAAGAAGCATAATATATTTGGCTTAATTAGTATTCCCAGATGGAGTTTATTTAGTAAGAAACTTATATTAACCTAAGTATATTTTCATTGGTGTTCTAGGATGAAATGTTATTTGTTATGATTTTAATTTTTTATATTAACAGCTTTTAAGGAAACATGAGCTAATAATGTATTTATAACTGCTTTATCACATTATAGACAGTCTTACATTAGCAGTACTTATGTTTCAGATGACCTCTAATGAGCAAATGTGGTATTCTTACTTGAGACATTTCTAGAAGTACTTTGTAAATAACTTTAAGTCTAATTATTTATGTCTACTTTTGAAGAACTTCCACGAGGGATAACTTTGTCCTGAGAAGTAAAAACAATCTAAGTACAATTGGACTTTATTTGATAGAAACTTTAAGATGTAGTTAGTTTTTGGATTTTTGGATTGTGATTTTACTCAGTACCTGAATGTTGTAAGTCAGTTTGCTGGTTTTGAACACTGAATTTGAATATTATTAAACTTTATAAAACAAAATTTGTTTGCACATAGTACACTATGGAACCAGACTATATTTCCTAAGACTTCTAGCCATGGACATTTTCATTGCCACTTTTTCCTTATGTGATGAATTGTTACAAGTGTCACTTAATTGTAGCTATATATGTCCATTTGAATATAATTTCAAGTGCATTATTTGTTCAGTGTGGTAGGTACTATTCTAGGTAATTTACATGTATTGTTAATATTTCTGCATTCTCCCAAGAATATATTATCATCTTTTTAGCAATCAGAAGAATAAATCCTTCAGAAATTACATAACTAGTCTAAAGACGTACTAAGAAATAATGGAAGCAAGATTCAAACTTAGGTCTGTCTGAAAAGATCATGCTCTTCATCACACTGCCTGCATCCGGTGTAAATGTGTGTGCAGGAAGGTCTTTGCGAGGTTGGGGTAGGGAGTTAAGAAAAACCTAATATTGTGAAGTTAAATTAATCGGTACAGCATAATACTTTGCTTTTCTCTTCACTTTCCTCTCTATTATACAGAGTTTGAGATTAATTGACTCAAAGCAACTTTTAAGAACTTACAGTTTTTAGAGTTGAAACCAGTGGTGTAGTGTGTAGTAGTTTTAGTTGTAAAACTTGATAACATAATGTTAATATTTTAAATTTCTTATTTGTACACAAAAAATTAACTACCTGATTAGCTGTAGCTTAAGAAACAATACAGTTGTGTTAAGTAACTTTGATTTGGGGCTAAATATGTTTAATATCAGGAATACTTGTCAGTTTATGTAGGTGTCCTTTGCACGTGCTTACAGCTTGTTTCTTTTTAAGGAGGCCAAGGCATCATAGCCTCCTGTATTGTGAATAAGAATAATATATATATAAAATGTAGTAAGTGACAACCAAGGCCTTTGTTGTTTCTTGGCCTTTTGCCAAATGCAATTTTGAAGGCTAGTGTTTGTATGATAAATCTTCAGACAGACAATGTCTTACCAAGAAAATATTTTGAAAGGATTTTAAGTAAAACCCAAAACTTACATTTGCATATACTTTGCATGCTGTCAGCCTAAAAGACAAACTCAACACTGTGTGTGTGTAAGTTACTCTTAAAAATTGACTTTGAATCCCTGTATTAGAGCTCATTTGTTTGCAGTGGCATACAACTCAAACCAAATTGGCTTAAGCAAAACATGAATTTGTTGGCTTACATAACTGATAAAGTCAGAGTAGATTTGGCATTTGGCATGCTGTCAGCGTCTGACTTACCTTTCCATTTGCTTGCTCTCCTTCCTCTTAGTTGACTGCATGATTACACAGACTTTCTCCTTGTGATGATAAATGGAAGTACCTTCCAACTATGTCCTTCAGATTGAGATGCAGTGTGAAATAGTGTGAATCTTGATCCTAGTTTTTTTGTCAGAAGTCTAATGCATTTCGTTAACTCCAGATGGGTATATTATATCTGTATAGTGCTTGCCTAGGCTACTGCTCTATCCCCAAGATAGGAATGGCATTAATTCCATTGGAAACACATAGACTATGAGAAGGGGTACAAAGGTGAACTGGGTTACCACAAGTTAAGTAAGGGAAGTTGAAGCCGAGTAGCAAAATCAGTATGTATCTTTTTGTAGTGATAGGCGTTTTCTATTTCTCCATAATCCTTACCTCTTCCTATTATGATGGCTCACTTAACGAATTTACATTGCCTATGTGGCACCTTACTGACAGTTGGGTTTGATTCCTCTGGTTTATAATTTCCTGTTATCTATTGAATAATTTGTTACAGTTATATAGTTGCATATATTTTTTTTCTATTTAACAGGCCTATACTTATAGCTTTTATCTTTTGTATATCTGTGTATTTAATATTTTTATGAACCTGAAGCTATACTACATTTGTTTAAGTTGTGAAATGTCAAGGATGTTTATAAAGCGTTGGGCCAATTACTTTTTTCAAATGGCTTTATCAAACACAGGTTTATGTGTTGGTTAAAGCTCAGCTGGTAGTCTTGAACTGCTTCTGGCAATTTCTTAGAAGAGGCTGTAGCCCAGACTTTGGCTCCTGCGTATAGTTATAGCTAAGCCAAGAGCTACTGATGTAAACGCCAGTTTATGGGCTGAGGGCTGGGATGCTGTCATAGCTGGAACAGAGGAGGTCCAAGCCTAGTCCTGCAGGAACAGAATTGGGAAGCATTTCCAGAGTCCCTTATTCTGACAGCTAGGCAGGACTGGAGAGGGAAAGGAGGCAGAAGTCTGTGAGGTCGGGATTCGTGTCACCAGGATAAAATGAACCAACACTGAGAGCTAGAATTGAGCACAAATAGTGCAGAGAAAATTCCCCTGTCAAGATTCCCTTGTGCTGGCATTAGATTTAAGGGCACAGAGTTTGCTTAAATAGACATACTTTCACTTGTTTTAAAGGCACACCTCCTTCTCCGTTGTATATGTATTCTATCTATATTGTTTTTGATTTCAGATTTTGTTGCCCTCCACATTTTGCCTTTTTAGATTCCATGAAGGATAATACTTCTAGGTCTAGGATGGCCAGATAAAATACAAGATACCTAATTAAAATTGTACAGAGAGAAGTTCTTCCTTAGGATCAATTAAACAATAATTTTTTATAAGTTTGTCCCAAATGTACGTGGAACATACTTAAATGCATATTAAATATTAGGAACATGCTAAGTATTCCTTGTTTAACGGAAATTGAAATTTAACTGATTAATTTCTATTTTTCTTTAATTAAACTTTTGATTTTGAGATAATTATAGATTTATATGTAGTTGTAAGAAAGAGTTCAGAGAGATTTTTCTCTGTTTTTATTTGCTAAATTTGACAACCCTCTCTGGGTTTTTTCATTGTAAAGCAACCCAACCCCAAAACATTTGAATTGTTTTGCAAATAGTAAATATTCTAATCTTTCCAGCAAGTTACTGCATTGAAAATGTTAGGAAACAGATAATTTAGCTTGCGACATTTCTGAGCAGGTAATATTTTGAACCATGCAGTCTCAGTCTCTTTCATCCCGCAGTCCTTCATAGGTCTTCCAACTCCTTTGACCCAAATTTAATCATATTTTTTTCTAGCAGTCTGTTGTGACTTTATTAGTGATTTCCTAACTATGAGATTATAATTTGGATAAATCAGATCCTAATGCCCACCACCCCTTTGAGTAAGCTGAGAGAAAGAAGTGACCCTTCAGGTTTTCAGAACTTTTGAGCCTCATTAAGATAGCTTGCTCCCTTATCCTTTTCTCTCACCTGTACAGTGGGTGGTACGGCCTGGGGAGAAAGATGGCTAGCATGTTTTCCACAAAATTACTTAGCCCTACATGTTGTTCCCTACTGATAATCAGACCTTGTGAGTACTTTTGTTTTATAAATATAAGAGAGTAGACTGGACTCAGGGAAAGAAGAGGAAGTGGAAATAAGTACAACTGTGAACTACGTATAATTGATTATCTTTTATTTCTTTCTCTATGCTTGGAAGTACCTGGGAGAATAGCTATAGAACATTGTTCTCTAACGATATGCAAGTTGGAGCTGGAATTAATTGGTCCATTTGACCTTCCATTGGTTGAACTTTGGTCTCCAGCTCTACCATCCTGGAAGGGGCAGAACATCAATGTATTCTTTCTGCCACCGCTTTCTAGGGGACACAACAGTGAATGGAGGCCAGTAGAGAACCTGCTGCTGCAGGTTTCTGTCTATACTAGTGCTGGACAGGAGAACTTTCCACAATGGTAGAAGGGTTTGATATCTGCCACATGTGGGAATAGAGCACTTCAAATATTGCTAGTGTGAATGAGAAACTGAATTTATAATTCAATTTTAATTATTTTAAATGTAAATAGCTACCTGTGGCTAGTAGCTAATATATTGGATGAAGCCTTGAACACTTATCAAGGAAGGTGTCTACAGGAAAAGTTTGTTAATTGTTCTTCAAGCATCCACGCAAACTAACACCAAACAAATACGGTACTTTGTATTCTGAACTGTCTTTTTAATCTGGCTTTTTACAAAGTAGGACTTGAAAAGTATTGAGGTTTAATCAGTTTAAACTTTGGCCTTGGTGATAAAATAACCAGTTATGACATTATGGGGTCTCTGCAGTATAGACAAATATGGGTATGCCAATCAGGATACGTTATTTTGCTTATGGTGTTTTGTTTCTTCTGCATGAAGCTTGGATGGAAGCTGTGCACATAATTCTGCTAATACTTATTGAGCAATTACTATGTGGCAGGCAATATTCTCAGTCTCAAAGCAGCCTTATGAATGTTATCCTCACTTTGAGGTGAGAAAACTGAGGTACAGAGAGAAGTTCTTCCTTAGGATCACATAGTTGGTAAAAGGTAGAAGCAAGATTTGAAATCAGGCAGTCTAGCTCCAGAGTTCATGCTCTTAACTGCCATACTGCACTAGTCTTTTAAGTTGTTCTTAAAGTGGTCGTAGACGTTTCATTTGTATGCATAGAGGCTGACTACTGGGGAAAATGTGTTGCTAGTTCTGGCTGAGGTCCAACTGGATATATACCAGTCCTGATTGGGCAAGGGAAGGTTTCCTTGTTCCAAGCCATGCTCAGGGGATTGTTGGGGACAGCCTCAGTTTCTAGCAGAGAGATGAATTAGGCCTGGCTGTGGCAGAGTCTCTAGTGGTAAGAGGAGGATGGAGGAATTCCTTAGTGGCTTTGGGTCAGTTAAAGGGAATGTCAGTGGGAATGCTCAACACAGGTCAAAGACCACTGGTTGTGCTTAAGTCAGATCTGCGTCCCACAAGCAAACATTAAATAGTTATTGAGAGTGATGGTTTAATTTCTTTAGAGCTGAGCTTGAAATAATTTTATAAACTGTGAGCATGATTCTCCCTTGCAGTATGTGCTTTTTATCAGGCTAGGCTATAATTTGTTTTATTTTTCATGGGAATGTGAAATTAGTTGAATGAAACATCATTGGATCTTAATGCATTAAATATTATATCTGTGCTAAAGACAGTTATCCTAAAACAACATAAACATGCCATTGTATAAAATCAATAAAAGGTAAAGGAAGTTGTTTCTTCTAGTCAGCTCATCTACATTAGTCACTTGTCTTTCTACTTTAGAATGTTCTATCTAGTCCCAGATTTTCTTCCTTAGTAACTGTTAACATAATGCTAGTATGATGTCTTCCCTGGGCATGTAATATTTTTGATACTAAGAAATTGGGCACACTGTAAAACAAATAACTGAAAAATAAGTGACCTTTTATACCCTTTATCTATAAAACTAACGCTGAATTGTTAAATTATATTATAAATATAATATTATATTAAATTATATTAATAATTATAAATATAATTATATTATATTATAATTATATTAAATTATATTAATAATAATTATAAATATAATTATTAAATTATATTATATTATAATTATTGAATTATATTATTTAATATAATAATTTATATTTTGGTCTATACACCAAAATAAATACTTCACTGCTTGAGGTCAGTGAACATATGATTTTGTTTCTTTTAGTATTTGTTTTTCTAACTCCTTCTTAAGTATTGTGGCAATTCCTTCTGACCCCTGTACTGTAAAGTACAAGCTAAGACTATTCCTTTCTGAAATGTAAAAAGTTCTATTTTATGGATTTGTCGATAACTAGAATGGCAAGGTGGTATTAATAAAGCACATTGGCACTTAGCTATATACTTTATAAATGCTTTTCTTATTATTAATGTATAGCCTGTTTTTCTTGATAAGCTAACAGTTTTTTTAATACTTTTTTTACTCTTCATTTATTCTTTTCAAACGTGTTTGTATTTTGATATTTTAATTGCTGTTTCTGCCTTGTTTTATGCTAGCCAGATATGTGGTTGCCAGTATAAACAGAGTCTAGTCACATGCAGTTTTTACTCATTCTTGATTACAGTAAATGTTTTACCAACCAGAAGGCAAAGTAAAATGAAAGTCCTCCTCATATTACTTCTCCTACTATAATGGTGTAATAATTGGAAAATATATATTTGTACTAGGCTTTATTATTTAATGTTATTGTCATTCTCTATATAGTTCTTTTTTATTCAGATAAATCAGCAGAAGGCATAATTTCACGTGTGTCAGAGCTGGTTACAGGGTTAATATGTTACTGGAATACTATTTCTTGTCAGTCATATTCTATATTGAAGGATTATTTTTTTGAGGTGGTCACTTAGCGGATAAGAGTAGTGGGTGTACATGTCACCCTCTTAGTGCAGCGGGCAGCATGTCAGCCTCATAATATGAAGAATAGTGGTTGATATTCCTAGCTGTAGAAGAAATCAAAGAAATCAAAGCGATATTTGCGTATTTTTAGGTTCTGCCTATCTACCTGAATCTGTGTTCTCTTAGGTAAGAAAGATGATCTGCAGAGACTAAGCAGGTTTTTAATATTTCTATCAGATTGAAAATTCTCCTTACTATGATGTAAAATTTCTAGCAGGATTGGCACTGTTTTAGTTAGATTTTGGTAATTGTTTTATGGCTACCAAAAATAGATTCAGTAGTTACATATGAACTGGGTTTCACAGGTACAAAAGGAAAATAGTAGCTAGTGAAATTTTTCCAAATGTCATTTTATACTTTACTTTTTCTACATTTGTATAAACAGTGTTTTCTGGTGGGACTTCAGAATAACTAAAAAAGCCTATGGCTGATAAAGTCAATTGAGGGACAAAAATCTTTGCTAAGAAGGGGTCTGATGTTTCAGAAGGCTGAAAATATTTACCTACCATTGGTTGTTTTTGCTATATCCTCCTTTTTTTTTTTTTTTTTTTTTAACATTTTACATGGATGTGTTGTGTTTATTGACAACATTCAAATCTGCCTAAGACTTTTATGTGTGGGTTGAGTACCTGTTTGCAAAAATGAACCTACTGATTTCTTTACTAGTGAGTGCCTTGAATTAAAACTTCCTGCTGAAGACTTGCCAGCTTCAACTTCACATCATACAACAGCCAGAGCTTTCACAGACTTACCTGATATAAGCCTTTCACTTAATAAAATTAAAGAGAGACTAGGTGACTTGGGTACAGGGTCTTGACTTTTTTTTTTTTTTTTAATTAGTTAGAGCCAGAGCAAAAATTCAGATTTCTAGGCTTCAGTCCTGTCTTAATCTGTTTTGTGTTGATATAATGGAGTACCTGAAACAGTAATTTATAATGGACAAATTTAATTGGCTCATGTTCTAGAGGCTAGAAAATCTAGTATCAGGGTGCTGGCAGGACCTAAGAAGGTCCTAGCAAGAGCTAGGATGCTGCTTATCCCATGGCAAAGTTCAAGAGAGTGGGGGTGATAAGGAGGGAGGGACCCATATAATAAGTCCAGTGCTCTTCCCAGGGCACCGAAATCAAAACGATGCCAAAAATTTTAAGAAAAATAATGCATTGGCTGCACAAGAATGATAGTGTAGAAGTGCCATTTTAACTGTTAGTTGCTGGGTAATACATTCCATTTTTTAACTTTTAGCTTAATGCCAACCTTGTGTGAGCTGTATCAATTTAATCATTGAGGTCCTCTGGCAAGTAGTGTTACAGAAATCGGATCGTATCATTATTTATTGTTTTTATTTTGGCTTTGAAAATGAATGAACCATGTGTCCTCCTTTTAACTACTTTTAGGAAGAGCAAATGATAAGGATGGACTACAACATTTTTTCCAGTTATTTAATTATGGTGATTTTTATTTATTTGTTTTAAATTTTCTTGAGTGAGAGTTATTAGGCAAAATGGACTCCATAGAATGTATCATATTTTCCTGTCACTCTAGTGTCTCATAATTAAACCATCATTTTATGTGGAAGCACAGCTCTGTTTTGGTTTACTGCAAGGTAGATGGCTTAGGTATTAAGTGGGGAAGAAACAAGTTAATTGATACTTTCTTTTGAGAGAGGGCAATATGGGTCAGGAACTCCAGATTTTTGTTGGTTGTGATAACATTTTTGAATAGTCTGCATATTCCTTTCCTGCATCAACACTTAATAGATTAGCAACACCGGTTAGTTTCAACAAATCTATATGTATAACAAAGTATACATGTACTAGTATATACTATAAATTTTCAAATATAAAACTCAAGCAAATATTTTGTCTTATGCAGTTGACAGGGTATTGGTCAGTTACAGTTGTCATTTAAATCAGTGCTGTCTTATTTACATTATTTTCTAGATCGTTATATATTTTAGGTACTTTAATAGCTCTTTAAAAAAAAAAGATCAAGGGATGTGTGTAGGTAGGTGGGTATACACATAAACACTCATGTACATGAGGTCACTCATGGATTTAGGTGTGTGAGTGTAATTGATTTTGAGTCATTTATTTGACAACCACACATTGTCACATAAGCACATAAGAGGTTTAACATGTAATGGCTACAAAGTAATCTCTTTGTTACGTGTGAAACCAGTTTGGACTGTCTGACTAAGTAAAATGAGTGCAGTATATTCTGTGTAAACTAATAGTTTGAAATATACATATGTCCCATACACCTAGTTGTTATTATATAGATATTTAGTTGTAATTGAAATCTAGGTTTTGAAATATGATGTTAAACCATTTGGTGGCATCACACATAACTAAAGCTTTATTATCTAACACATGTATAGACATGGATTTAGAGATAATATAAGTATTGGTATTTCTCATATTGAATATTTATGGATTTCCTACTATGTGTTAGACATTGCTTGGTATTTAGAATATACCAGTGGACAAAGTCAGGTCTTGTTCATTCCCATATACTGCTTTCTAACAAGGAATCAGGAAGATATGCAGATTATTTTTTTCTCTTTTTACATGGGAGTTTCATTATGTTGCCTAGGCAGGCCTGAAATTCTTGGACTCAAGCAATCCTCCCACCTCAGCTTCCCAAGTAGCTGGGACTACAGTCATGCACCACCTTGGCTGGCTACATTAATTTTTTTAAATTGCAAATATGTTAAGTGCAACAAAGAAAAAATACTGGGTATTATGATAGTGATCCATAGGAGTTGTGTTATCTATTGCTACTTAACAAATTGCTCCACAATTTAGTGGCTTTAGATAGAAAACATTATTATCTCATACTTGCTGTAAGACAAGAGTTTGGGAGAGGAGAAGCTGGTAGCTGGGTGGTTCTGGTTCAGGGTCTTCCATGAAATTGCAGTTAAGGTGTCAGCAGGCTGTAGCTGTCTGAAGACCTGATGAAACTGGAAGATCTATTTTCAAGGTGGCTCAGTCATATAAAAAGCTGTTGGCAGAAGGTCTCAGTTCCTCACTGGCTGTTGGCAAGTGGCCTTAGTTTCTTGCCATGTTGGCCTACCTGTAGGCTGCTTAAATGTCCTCATAAAGTGGCAGTTAATTTCCTCTAGAGTAAGTGATCTGAGGGAGGGAGGGAGGGACATTTCCATGTACTCTGAACTTCTCTAAACCTCATGGCTGGGTTTCAAAAACAAATATTGTGAAGCAGGGGAAGTGGGAAGAAAAGAGAGAGCTCATGTGTAGTGTGTATGTGTGCAGCATTACCTTTTTTGACCTAGGCTTGGAAGTCATACACCATCACTTCTGTTGCTTTCGGTGGAGGTAGTCAGAAAGTTCCACCCTAATTCAAAGAGAGGAGAAATAGACCGTCTTTCTTAATGGGGAATGGCCGGGTACTGGGAGAGCATTTGGACCAATAGTATTGATATGGTCATTTTTGGAAAATACGGTTTGCTACAGAAGGGAGAGCAAGAGCAGTTGCTGGGAGATCAGTAACATGTTTCCTGTAGCCTGGGAAGGATTTGGTGGCGGTGGAAGTGGAGGTAGTAAGAAATAGATATTACAAAAGATGTGCCAGAGAATGGATAGCATCTATTGGTTGAAAAGATGTGGATGGTGAAGGAGATGGAGAGGTCAGGGATGATCCCCATGTTTCTGACATGAGTATTAATGGACGCAGTGACATATTCTCAGATAGGAAATTCCAGAGGGTATGAAGATGGAAGTTTTTGTTTTCTGTGGTTGTGGTGGGTGGGGAAACATTTTAAGTTCATTTCCAAGCAAAGTGAGTTCGAGGTACTTGAGGGATATTCAGTAGAAATGGAATGTTGCTAGTTTTGCTGCATTCTGATACAGCTCAGAGAAGCAGCCTGGGTTGTAAATTAGTTGAGAATTTTATGTGTATAGATGGCAATAGGTATGAGTAAAGTTCACTTAGGTGAGTGTAGACTGAGAAGATGAAAAGAGGGGAAAAATGTTTTGAGAAATGTCAACTATTAGTGATTGATTAGGGAAGGCTAGGCTGAGAAGGACTGACCTGAGAGACTGGAAGAAAACAAAGAGGTTATTTGTCATGGAAACCTGAGGTAGAAAATGTTTTATTAGGTAGGCCACGTAAGTTTGGGACTGGATAATCTTATTGATTTTATCTCTTGAAGGTGACTTCAGCAGAGTTGTTTTATTATTTTTAAAAATTTTTATTGATACACTTGTACATATTTTTGGGGTACATGTGATATTTTGATACCTTTATATGATTTGTGATCAAGTGGGGGTAATTGGGATATCCATCACCTCAAACATTTACCTTTATGTTGGTAACATTACAGATTTTCTCTTCTAGCTACTTTGAGATATGCAATAAATTATTAACTATAATTTCCCACTGTATTATTAAAGTGGAAGTGAAGTCAGTTTAGAATGGTATGAAAAGTGAGTGGGAAGGAAGAGAATGGTGATGCCTAGTGAGGCAGATCTTTTTTTTTTTTTTTTTTTTTGAGGCGGCATTCTCTCTCTTTCGCCCAGGCTGGAGTGAAGTGGTACAATCTAGGCTCTCTGCAACCTCCAACCCCCGGCTTCAAGCGATTCTCCTGCCTCAGCCTCCTGAGTAGCTGGAATTACAGGCACCCACTACCATGCCTAGCAAATTGTTTTTTTTTTTTTTTTTTTCTTTTTTTTTTTTTAGACAGAGTCTCGCTTTGTCACCAGGCACCAGGCTGGAGTGCAGTGGCACAATCTCAGCTCACTGCAACCTCTGCCTCCCAGGTTCAAGCAGTTCTCCTGCCTCAGCCTCCCAAGTAGGTGAGACTACAGGCACATGCTACTACGCCCAGCTAATTTTTACATTTTTAGTAGAGACGGGGTTTAGTAGAGACCATGTTGGCCAGGATGGTCTCAATCTCTTGACCTTGTGAGCTGCCCACCTTGGCCTCTCAGAGTGCTGGGATTACAGGCATGAGCCACTGCGCCCGGCCCAAATTTTTGTGTTTTTAGTAGAGATGGGGCTTCACCATGTTGGCCATACTGGCCTCGAACTCCTGACCTCAGGCGATCCTCCTGCCTCAGCCTCCCAAAGTTCTGAGATTACAGGTGTGAGCCACTGCACCTGGCCGAGGCAGCTCTTAAGATGTTTGGTCAAGCAGGCAAGAGAGACTGAGGCCAATAGCTGCAAAGAAAAATGAAGTAAAGGGGTTTTTTTCTTAATTAATATATATTTTTTTCTTTTAAGGTAGAAGGGTTCAACACCCTTAAATGTTTATGGTAAGGATCTGGGAGAGAGCAAAAAGGGTATAATCCTATACACGTGGACTTAGTATAAAACTCAGGACATGCAAAAACATATTTAAAAATTGTAACGATATTTATGGCTCTATGTATTAAGTCTGCATATAGTCACATTAGGACATTTTAGTATGCAGACTTTATTATGTAGCTTATTTGTGTTCTTTGTGAACTAAATTGGTGACTTAAAAAAATTTTTTTTTAAATTTCTAAAAAATTTCAATACATCTAGAACATTTTGTCAATAACTACAGTGTTTTTTTGGGACAAAAATGATTTTTGCAGTAAAGACTTAACAAAAACAAAAAGACTTTACTTATTAAAAAGACCAAGTGGTTAAATAAATGATAAAGTATAATCTGGAGGAAATGCAGTATTAAAATACAATGTCAGAATTCTTGGAAAAATGAATAATTTTCATTATATGATAAAGTTAAGACTATTTTTTACTTTGAATTTTTAATAGTAACAGATAAGAATGAAATAAAAGCAAGTTAATTGGTTTTAGGAAGTCCCTAGGAAATAATCGATGTTAAAAAAAATAATAACCACAAATTCCATCAAAGCAGAATGGTAACAGAAAATTGAGATGTACTTAAAAGAATGCACAGAAGCCTGGACTAAAGTATAATCACACGATCCTTGTCCCATATACGAGAGTTAAGACCCACAATTCTTAAGTCACTAACTCAGTAATTTACAGTTAATTATATTGCACATGTCCAAACTAGAAACTGGGTACTCTTCTCACCAGAAAATTCTGCTGTATAGTACCATAGAGAACATTAGAGCAGTGAGACTGAGACCAGAGTAATTAGCAATAAAGATTAAAATTTGCTCAATTCAACTAGCTTTATAAACTTGTAGCAGATTTTAGAAAGATAAAATAACCACATGATACCTCTGGCATTCATATGGCAAACCTTGAAATAAATGTTAGTGAACAATGTAGTGGGCCTGGTGTCAGAAAACTGAGTTTTAACCCTGTAGCTGCCACTGATTTAACTTTGTGACCCTGGACAAGACACTAACCGTTACCTTCTTTTTATACCTTTTTGGGGCTTTGTTTGTTTGTTTCTTTGTTTGTTTCTTTGTTTGTAGAGACAGTATCTCGCTGTGTTGTCCTGGCTGGTCTTGACCTCCTGGGAGCAATGACCCTCTTGCCTTGGCCTCCCAAAGTGCTGGGATTTCAGCCATGAGCCACCATGCTTCACTAATGCTGTTTTGTCTTTATCAATACAATGATAGGTTTGGAGTCAGAGGTGTGAAAAAACTCATGTTTATTGGGCACCAACTATGTGGCAGGTAGTGTCATTTTCTTAACATTTCTTATTTAATATGTAGCATGCTATAAGGCTGCCTGTGTCAGACTCATTTTACAGTTTAGCTTAGGTAACGACAGTTATTACCTCGCTTATAAGTAATGGAGGTAGAATTCCAGCTCAAGTCTACTGACCCCAAAACTTTTTTGGGGTCAGTAGACTTGAGCTGGAATTTTTTGCACAGCATCAGTGTTCCAAACCTCATTTTTGTACAGCTTTAACAGCTGTCACCCTATAAGTGTCACGACTACTGTGATTTACTAGAGATTTTTCTTTAAATCTGTATTCATGTATTTTACTTACATTTATTTTAGAAGGAAACTGCTTGATAAACAAGAGCAAAACTAAGCATAAAATGGGTATGAGGGTCTGAAAAGGTAAGGCACTCTTTCTTCCTTCCGTGAAAGGTAGTAGGGTGGATATGTATGAAATATAGGAGGGACCAAGGGCCCAGGGAGAGGGAATCTCTTGGAGTTAGAAGCCAGAGCCTGGAAATGCCATAACTTCAAAGAATTGTGCTTGAGATTGGCAATTTGATCCAATCTGATTGAGAACTTCATATCACAGACAAAGTGTGAAGAGAGAGAAGCAGCTGGATTTGATTTAAAAGAGAAAACTGGAGGTGGCGACAGAATTGAGCTAGGAATGGAACTTGGGTTATAGAAGGGCCTGAGACTGAGGATAGAACATTCCCTGGGAGTGAGGAGAAGGTTAGTGCCTAAAGGAAGGACATAGGATAGGGATTGGGAAGTATGGAAGAATCACAGGGGTTGGAAGTTTACATTAAAGTGGGACACAGTGGTCAGGACTTCTGGAAATAGATGTGTGAAGGTGAAGGCTGAAGTCCAGGAGGGGCCAGTGGGACAAGTTTAGAGAAGGACCAGTGAAGTGGGCTCAGAAATGAAGCTTTAGAGATGGGTGCATCTGAGTTTGGGATGGTAATTTTTGAGTTACGGGCATGAGAGAAGGGCAACCAACCATGACTCCCTCCTGGATTAAGCCCACACTTTTTCTTCTGAAACTGGACTACAGATGTGACAATCTGATCCGTTTCTGTAAGGGAAGACTGTGTATGTGCACTGTCTGAAGTCACCTCATGGAAATGCAGTAGTGTGCATACCATCCTTTTGCGAAATGTAGCTTTTTCTAGACTGGATTCATCTGTGCCTTCCTAGTCTGGACTCTCCTTTGATCCATTTTTTTTTTTTTTAACATATATAGAAGTGTCATATGTTGCTTATTTAACAACAGCATAAAGTTTTCTTTTTCTAATTTGTTTAAGTAATAGTTAGATCTCGTATATTTTGGACTTGCCTTGTCTTTCAGCTCTGAACTAAAATGGGACTCGGCTAACTTTAGGATAGGGGGTTTAAGATGCTTTTTTAAAGGGAATGATTGACTAGAGCCTTGTTGCTGCAGGACTTTTTGGTTAGAGGAATCCCAGCTTCATGTCAGCCATCATCTTCTAACTCAGTATTCTGAGCTTAACTCACTTTTGTCTGTATTTCTTTTCACAGCGTCTTTACTTTCTGCTTTCTCTTTCTACCTAGAAGATCACCCTGATTTTGTTTTTGTTGTCGTTTTTAACCTAGCTCTACATTATGAGACTGCCACAGTGATTGTGCTTTGGTTTCATTTATGCCTTATGGACTTTCATTTTCTTTGCTCTTGGTGTTTTGCTGGCTACCTTCTAAAATGAATAATCTTGAATATGTAAAATGGTTATACTCTAGTAGCAATTTATGCCAATAAAATACAAAGAACACTACTTATATTTAGAGATTCTGTCCACCTTGGAGGAATGCATTCTGGTGATGTACATGTATACATAAATACACATTCACACATACAAGCACCTACGTTTACTCATGTGGTTAATATTTTTATCTGTATATACATATATATTTGACCTAGGAGGATAATATTTTTTCTGTGTATACGTATATATTTGACCTAGGATTGTATAGTATATCTATCTGGGTGCAGAAACCTATCTACCTTTCAGTGGAGATAATCTATTCTTGATTAACTTTTGTGCTCAAGGACTCAGGGGAGTATAGTAGTAAAACTGTGTGCCCTTTTTATTTGCTGATCTCTCTGCATTTTGTTTCAATTTCTGTTTTTTTTTTTTTTTTTTTTTTTTTTCTCGTGTGTGTGTTTTTTTTTTTCACTAGTAAGCTGATTCTGAAGAGTTTAAAGGAAGTAATTTTAATTGAAGGAGTTAGGGCTTTTTCCTTACACTTTCCCAGTCCACCAGGACTTGTCATCTTTGATTCCCTACAGTTGGTAACATCTTAACAAATGGCCGTAGTATAATAATAAACATGTATAATTTTCTTCTGTGTCTGGAGGGCCTAGAAGAGCTCATGCCTTTTATATGGGGGAGTGTTATTTTCCTCATAAACAGTTATCTGGGCTAGATGTCAGGATAGATCTAGGTTCCATGCTCTCAGATTTTTCACTGTAAAGTAAGGAAGTTTGAAATATTAGAACTTATCTTAAGTTCCTTTCTAGCTCTAATTTTTTTTTTTTTTGTCCAAGTTTTGCTCTTGTTGCCCAGGCTGGAGTGCAGTGGTGTGATCTTGGCTCACTGCAACCTCTGCCTCCTGTGTTTAAGCGATTCTTGAGCCTCAGATTCCCAAATAGCTGGGACTACAGGCACGCGCCACCACACCTGGCTAGTTTTGTATTTTTAGTAGAGACAGGGTTTCACCATGTTGGCCAGGATGGTCTCGAACTCCTGACCTCAAGTGATCCCATGCCTCGGCCTCCCAAAGTGCTGGGATTACAGGCATGAACCACCGCTTAGGGCCTAGTTCTAAAATTTATGAGAATATGGGTCCCTGAAATTCTTAGTTGATAGACAGCACAGCCAGTGCTCAAAATGTGCTATCCATAAATGTCACTCAGAAGCATATTAAGTTTGCATTAATCTTTTTTCTACCTATCAACTTTTAAAATTCAGTGTTCAGTGTCATTTTTAACTTGGTGGTTGTTTCATCTTGTTACTTTGGAAACCACAGTATGTATTTTATTTTCTTTTTGCATTTTGAAGGAATAATAGAAATAGAGAACTCTAAGGAGATGGAAGCTTCGTTTGTAATTATGTCAAAAATTCTTTTCATTGGAGAACACAATGTACCAGCGAGTTAAAGCCTACTTACTATTAGTTTCTTTAAAACATAAAAAATGAGCTTTATTGAGATAATTGACAAATTTAAATATATATGTAGTTAAGGTATACAGCTTGATATTTTGGTGTATATATTTTGATGTATGTATATATTGTAAAATAATCACGATAGTCAAGCTACTTAACATAGACTTCACCTTACATAACATTTTCTTTTAATTTTTTTTCTTTTTTTTTGTGTTGAGAACATTTAATAAGATCTATTCTCTCAGCAAATTTCAAGTGTATAGTACAATATTGTTAACTCTAGACACATTGCTGTACATTAGATATTCAGAACTTACTCATCTTGCGTAACTGGAATTGTGTACCTTTTGACCAGTGTCTCCCCATTTCCCCCTTGTCTCAACCCCTGACAACTACTGTTTTACTCTCTGCTTCTATTTGTATTTCCTACGAGTTTTTGTGGGAAGGTGATGTATTATTTTCCTGGGGCTACCATAACCAAGTACCACAAATTGGGTGACTTTGAACATAAATTTATTGTCTCACAAATCTAGAGGCTCGTTCTCCATTACAAGGTGTGGATAGGGCCGTGCTCCCTCTGAAACCTGTAGGGGGAACATCCTTCCTTGTCTGTAATAGCTTGTGATTTTGACATTACTCTACATTGTCACATGGCTGCCTTCTTCCTGAGTATTACCTGTCTCCACTTCTTGTAAGGACATAAGCCATAAAGATTAAGGGCTACCATACTCCAGTATAACCTCATCTTCACTAATTACATCTGCAGTGACACCTGTTTCCAAATATGCTCACATTTTGAGATACTGGGGGTAGGACTTCA
Source organism: Sapajus apella (assembly GCF_009761245.1). Taxonomy (NCBI): domain Eukaryota; kingdom Metazoa; phylum Chordata; class Mammalia; order Primates; family Cebidae; genus Sapajus; species Sapajus apella. Next base: position 14,050,439 of record NW_022436968.1, on the reverse strand, counting down.
TCATTATCTTTTAGGGGCATACAATTCAAGCTGTAACAGTTGATGAAAATATTTTGATCTTAAATAATAATAATAAAACTAGAATTATTTCCTTTCTTTTAAATTTGTTGTCATTTCAATAATGCCACTACCACTTTTCTATCTGCTGAGCAAATGTTATTAAATACTTCTTTGTTTCTTGTGTCTAAGATTAAATAAAACTTAATGTAAAAATATAATCTTCCCAAATATATGATCTCCAGCATCACAGAAATAAGGATTTTTTTTTTTTTTTTTTTTTTTTTTAGCTTAGGTAATATATCTTGAACTGTAGTAATTCAAATCTAGTAACTTCAAAGATAGAATTTTCTGGTATGTTATATTGCTTCACATCAACTCTATTAATAAAAGTAGAATAGATGCCAAGGAACTTTTGTGATCTCTTGGCCAGGACAGACAACTTAAAAAGTTGTAAATAAAGGTTTTTAGAATTCACTATAAGCCTTTCATGTGGCTTTTGTTTGTCATATGGGGATAGGTTCTGGAATGAAAGTTGGAAATATTCTCAAGAAGTAAAAAACACCAAATAATTTTTAGGGGCACGAGTCGTTTGAGGTAAGTTTAGGATTAGGCTGGGTCTTGATGTTATCCAGAAATCAGACTACTTTGCACAATTATACTTGTATTCCTAATCATATCCACTACCCTGCTCTCCTAAATAGACCACAGAAACCTTGTGCTTAATAGCATGTAAAACAGTGAAGTGTCTTGCTTTCTAGAAATGCTTTTATTTTTATTACCACTATGCAAATAAATGTAATTTTCACATTGTCATAACATTCATTTTGTCATTGAAGATATTACTTATTTTTTTCCCTGACACTTCATGTTAAAATAAATTTAGCTTTGTTAGGTAAGATAACTTTGATACTTTCTTTTCATATTTATTGTGAAAACAGGTAGAATTGCCTGGGATACATGACATTTAAGGGTATTCTTTTAAAAGAGTTGCCTAAGTTGTTAATAGTTGTTAACCATAAGTGTTAAATACCACACTTTTTTTCTACATTTAAGTGACCATTGTCCTGTGTTACTAGACTTGTCTTGGAAATGAGGGACATATAGTGCCATTATATTAATTTGTATTTGAATCATATCATTGGCTATTAATAAACTCCTGCAGTCACATCTACATATATTAGCAGTGAAGAATCATTTTAGTGACAATTTGTTAGAGAAAAAAAAGTCTGAGTTCATAACCTAGTCTTCTATAAAAACAATTCTAATGTCAGTGTATAGCCCTTTTTTGTTTTTAAAACTCTCTAAGATAGTTTTAGTTTATATGGAAGCAATTTTCTAAAGAACAGGTGATGGATTTATGGAAATTTGCACATAAACATGTAATTACATTTTGTCTAAAAAGTGTAAAAATATTTCTTAATGTTGTTCAAAAAATATGTTAAATTCTGAATAATACCATGAAGCAATTTGATCTCATTTGCAGGGTCAACAGAGCAGTTAATACAATGACAGTAGATCCAGGGAGGCTTTTGCTATAGAATCAAATGTGTTGAGATAATGAATACTTAAATAGTTTTAATTAAAACAGCAGGAAAAGCTGAAAAAAACAATCCTTTGGAAGATTAAGTTAAATTTTGAAAATAATGATTGAAGCTAATACTTTAAGTTGTTTAGTATAGCGAATATAGATTGCATATTCTATAGATTGTCTTGGCATTTTCTTGTAATCTGATTTTTTTTTTCAATTTCAGAAGATAATGAATAAAATGTTGATAACTCTTTGAGTTCCATTCTCTTAAAAAAAAACTGTAGTCTCTCATAGACCATTTTGATTCCTGCTGGCTTCTCTATCTTGTTTGTCTGAAGGTAGAGCAGAGACACCTCTGTGTATTGAATTTTCTGTCAGCTAGTTCTTAGATCTTTCAACTGGTTTTTAAAAAAATAATCCTTGATATATGATTTCCAAAGGCTGAGGAAACAAAGTGAGAGAGGGGTGAAAGCAGTATATAATGGGGATTAGCTGGAGATTAAGGTTCTTCAAGTTTCAATAATGTCATTAATTTAAATATTTGACTCTGGCCCTTTTGTGTATGAGATTTGTTCCACCATTATAGATTTCATTATTTCAACTGGACTGCCTGAATACAACATTCCTGTCAGTATGATTATGTTTAATTCACACATGCCAATGGCAATATTACATCTATTGAACATGTATCATCAGTAAACTTGTATTAGTTAATGATTGGTATTCATTTCCAATTTGATTATTGTGCATATAATACTTTGTGTAATTTCTATGGTGATTATAAAGATGTGATTTGTAACCAGCTACTCAGACAATTTGTGTTACATTTTTTTTTAACGTGGATTTTATCAGCTAGAAATGTCTCTTCATAAAGGTAAATATTAGTAAAAAAATTTGTGCAGAGAATTGCGCAGAGTATCTTATTTATTTTTCTAATGTATTCTAATCTAAATTATTTATTCTATTAGGAATATTCTTAATGATCTTTATTAAAAATTTACTTAGTTTCTTAAATTATCTGTACCTATTGTTAAAATGTAGTCTATAGCCTTTTAAATAAAGGGTCTCTATTTTATAACTTAAGCGAATTTCGGATTTGTAACGTATGTATCTAAGTATATTTATGTGTCTGCATATGTGCATAAATTAAATCTTTGACTAAAAGATGGACCACAACAAGAAGTATGGGAAAGTGTTATAGTTACAATATCCCACTTTTTGCTTTTCTGTGTAAGGGACTTGGTAGCTGCATCATGGCCATGCAAACCTCTTGTTTTAAATGAGAGACATAGTTAACCATAAGTAAAAATGCTAAATAAATTTGAAATAGGAACTATTTGACACATTAAATAATATCTTACCAGGAATTCTTAGATGTGAAGTTATTTAATTCTTGAGACTTAAAAATATAATAATTTATTTATGGGTAGAGTTTTTTAAAAATTTGTCTTTCGAGCATTATGGAGACTGGAAAATTTGTGTGTTTTTTATTTGAAGGTCCTTTTTTTTTTTTTTTTTTTTTTTTTTTTGAGACGGGTTTTCACTAATGTTACCCAGGCTGGAGTGCAATGGCGCGATCTCGGCTCACCGCAACCTCCGCCTCCTGGGTTCAGGCAATTCTCCTGCCTCAGCCTCCTGAGTAGTTGGGATTACAGGCACGCACCACCATGCCCAGCTAATCGTTTGTATTTTTAGTAGAGACGGGGTTTCACCATGAAAGTCCTTAAAAAACAGTATGTAATTGTGAGAAGCAAGAGTGCTGCAGCATGTTGAATCTTTTAAAGATCTTTGCGAGTAATAGAAAAGCCCAAATTCTCTGCTAGTGTCATTTTTAAAATCAAGTATTGACAGTGAGTATAGCCAGCTGTCACTCTAACATTGGTAGAACTCTATTTTCCTAGTCATTTGATTGTACAGAAAAAGTATATCCTTTTATTACACAAGTATACTTTTATCATCAATCATGTACTGCATAATGCATAGAAAGGAGTATGTATAACATCTTGTAAAGCATAACAGTAACATACATACTGATGATTTCTCACCTAGCTTAAAAACTAGAAGGTATTACTGAATCTCTGTATATGTTATCTGTCCCTATTCAGTCACCCTATTTCCCTTCACTCAGATGTGATCATTATTCTAAGATGTTTTCATTCATTTCCTTCTTATAAAAATAATAGTTTCTGAATGTATTACTAAACGGTATATATTGTTTAATTTTGAACATTATATATGACCTAATGTAATTATATATTAATGTAATTATTATGTAATTATACTTTTTTCTCTGAAATCTTGTTTTAAGATTTATTTGAGTCTAGGCATGTAGCTATAGTTAAATGTCATTGCTTTATATGATTTTATTATGTGGATATACTTGGATGCATTGTAGTAGGATATGTTGGCTGTTCCATGTTTGTTTTGATTTTTTGTCGTTATGAACAATTCTGTGAAGATTATTGAACATGTGCTCTAGTATATGTGAGTAAATTCTTTCATTGTATATCTAAGAGTGGAATAGATGAGTCTCACAGAGTATGTGCATATTCAACCGTGCAAGATAATGCCAAATTGGTGATGCACTGATACACATTTCCACCAGCAAAGTGCAGTAGTTCTTTTTGCTCTACATGTTTATCAACTCTGACAATTTTCAGACTTCTTGATTTTTCCTAATCTATGTGTATAAAAATAGTATCTCATCATGGTTTTAATTTGCATTTTCCTGAGGCTGAACATTTTTTATGTTTATCTTGCATTCTTGTTTCTGTGAAATGCTTATTTTTTGTTATTTGTTCTCCCCCCTTCCCTGATTTTGTTTTATTAGGAATTTTTATGTATTGCGGACACAGTTGCCTTTTGTTTATAGATGTTGGAAAAATTTTGTCTCTGTTAATGACTTGGTTCTTTTTTTTGGTATATTAGTGAAAACTGAATTTAAATGGTAGTTAAATGTATCAGTTTCTTATATGATTAGCACTTTTTGTGTCATGGTTAAGAAATTATTCTTTGCCCCAAGCTCTTAAGGATAATACCTCTATTTTGTTTTCAGCGGCTTGCCCTTCATGTTTATTTCAAATCTATTTGGAATTGATTCTTTGAACAGCGTAAGGTAGTTTTCTCCATATGGATAACTGTGTTTTAGTAACTTTTTGAATAGTCCAGTGGCTGGAGTGCCATCTGTCATTTCATGATTCTGTTTTTGCCTGGTTCTGTGTTGGGCTCTTCCGTTGTGTTCATCAAGTTGTCCATCTCTGCACAAATACTGTATGATAGTTTCATTTACTATAATTCTGATGAGTCTTTGATATCTAGTAGGACAAGGATCTGTATTTTTATTAGGAGCTGCTTGACTCATTCATATAAAATTATAATCAGCTTATCAAATTCCTTGAAAAGTATTCTTGTGGCTTCAATTAGAATTTATTGAATTTGAGAAATTAGAAGTGGAATTCTTAAAAATGTTGGATATTCTTTTCCATGAATATAATATATCAGCCCCATTTATTTAGGATTTCTTTAATTCTGATTTTGCTTTCTAATTTTCTATATACAAGTATTGTACATCTTTTGCCAGGTTTATTTCTAGGTGTTTAATATTTTTGATGCTATTGTAAATTTTATCATCTAAAAACTTCAGTTTTTAAAAATTATGTTTTGTCATATCTAAAAACCTCGTATAAATGTTCTTTTTAATTCTTATAATTTGCTTATACATTCTTTGATTTTTATATGTAGACAATTATTCTGTCTTCTTTTTTTTTTAGTTCTGTTTCTTTCTTTACTATACTGTCCAGAACAGCCACCAAGACATAATTGAGCTTCCTTTCTTGTTCCGCATTTTAAATGGAGTGGTATAAACTTGTCATCCTTTATTGATGTTTGGTGTGGGTGTTTGAAGAAGTACTCTTTATCAGTTAATTTAGTCACTTTCTTTTTCTATTTTTCCAAGAGAGTATTTTGGTTGTCTTTGTTGGTAGTGATGGCCTTATGTAAAGTCTTGTTTGGGCATTTAATTTTAACAAATACTTTATCTACTAAGGAAATAATCATTTGGTTTTGCTTTACCCTATTAATATGACAAATTGAATGTGTATATTTTTCTAATGTCAGACTAACTTTGCATTTCCAGTTTGGTAATATATATTACCCTTTTTAAATACGAACACTCTTGGATGTGATTTTTTGCTAAGAGTCTTACATAAATGTTCATGACTTGAGATTGGCTTCTAATTTTTTTCTGACACCTGATTAGCCTGTTTTAAATATTGGCTTCAGAGGAAAAAAAATTTATTTTTTATTTTTGATTCTCACAAGAGTTTTAAGAGTGGAATGGTCTCTTATGTGAAATTTGATAGATGTCTCCAATAAAACTATTTGGACCTGGTGGTTTTGCATTTGGTATAAGGTAAGGAAAAGATAGAAATTAACTACCAGTCTATTTCTATGTTGTATAACCAGTATTCACAGTCTGTTCCTTTTAGTCAGTTAAATTTTTCTAGGAATTCGAGCGTTTGTTTATTTTTTTTATGTCTGTTGTTTCTGTTTTCTCTCAGTCTTGTCACAAGGTTTGTATGTTTTATTAGTCTTGACCCAAAAATTGAAAAAAACTTTGTCTTTGTTGATACTCTGTTTTGTTTGTGTTGTGTTTCACTAGTTTATACTATTACCTTTATTACATTTTCTATTTGCTTGAGCTAATTTTGCTGTTCTTTTTATAACTTTTTAGATTGTGTGCTTACTTTTTAGCTTTTGTCCTGTAATATTAGCATTAAAGCTCTACATTTACCTGTCAGTAGTGATTTTTTAATCTTTTCTACTAATTAAAAAAAAAATTTTGTTGAAAACTGCTTTTGGACCTAATGTATTGCTAGGTTTTATACCTATTTCCTGTGTGCCTGAGAAAAAACCTCTACTGTAATTATTATATGTAGGGTTCTCTATGTTTCCACTAAATCACGTTCATTTATTGTGTGGTTCAAATATTCTTTATTTTTTCCCCACTTATCAAAAACAAAACAAGATATGTAAAAATGTGTGCATTTGTCTAATCTTTGCCATGTTACTATACCTTGAGGCTATTTTATTATGTAAAGCAAGCTTGCAATGTTTTAGTAGCATTTATTTTTACCACTTTTCTTTGTCATTATAAAATACCACATTACTCTGTTTTTATTTATTTAGTCTGACTGTTTAAAGAGTTTGATCCGTTTGTATTCATTATGATAGGGGTTTTTAATTACCATTTACTTATTACTGCTTTCTGTTTTTCTCTTTTTCTGTGCCCCTCCTCCTTGCCTTGCCTTGCCTTTGTGATTGATTGAGGACTTTTTGCTTGTTTATTAGTTTTGGTGTTTTGTTTTGTTTTCCTCGTAATTCCATTCTTCTTTACACCTATTTTTGGAGGATATACACTATTTCTATATTCTTAGTGTTTCTGAAATTTTACTGTGCTTACTTAAAAAGAAGTCTTACATCTTAACTCACTCTCCTATAAGACAATGATTGTGAAACAGTTTAATTTCAATCAGCTCCTTTCCTGATTTAAATGTTTCCAGACTAGTGACCAGTTGCTTCTGTTTAACTCAAAAAGTTTGCTAGGCGCACAAATGGCATTTTGGAAATGCCTTGTAACCTGTTCTTATAATCTAAACGTTTTCTTCAATGGAAAACCAGCTTCAGGGCGGTGCTCCTTTAGGAAAATCTGGAAACCAAAAACTGTGGATGATCGCTCTTCTGAAGTTTATATCCTCTTAAGAAGTAGGAGTTTCTTGTCTCGCTTTGAACAGATTTTATGCCTAGCTTACCTTGGGTTTAGAGAACAAAATTAACTTCTTTTGTTGAAGTATTATGTTATGAAAGCTAAAGTGAACATCATTATTTCAGAGGAAACGTAAAATAGAATATGGTCGTATTCACCTGGTAGCAATTGCATGAAATAAAATGTATTCAGCATTAGTTTCTAATTGGTAATATTTTTTCCTCTGGAGACCGAGCTTCAATCTGATAAAAATATGTTTTATCCTTTATATATATGGATTACAAAAAAGTCGTTTGACTGACTTATTCAAATGGCCCCTATTTAAAGGAACCTCTATAGTTGATAGTATGGATAAGATAATGAAGTTTCAAAGAAACATTTGAGTCATTTAGTATTATTGAATATCTTCTTTATGTCTTAGGACTTTCTTATTTGTTAGTGTCTGATTTGACCCATTTCTTTATTCTTAACTCTAGATATTTTAACTTGGTATTCCTTTTTTTCTAAGTAAGAAAAATTTGCAATCTCTTTGAAAAAGTAAATTTTACCACTGTAACTTGGAAATGCAAAGAAAACAAAGCTGAAAAAATTTAATTTTTAAATATGCCTCCTTATTCCCAAATGATTCAGAACCACTTATTCAGAATAAGGAATATGCCTCCGTATTCCCAATTGATTGAATTAAATCACTTGCCCATTAATTTCAACTAATTTCAATTAATGGGCAAGTGCTTTCATTGAGGATTATCAAACTGTCTGAAATTTCCTGGACCTAGCATGCCACAATACCATTTTACACCTAGCTTAAAGTTTAGCATATACATTAGTGTGTACATTTAATTTTATTTTATTTCTGTTTAAAGTTTCAAAAGAACAAAAGTTTCTTAGAGGAAAATGTGGCTTTCAACAGGTGAAATGATTTCAGTAATGGAAAACATTAGAATCTGAAAAATTTGAAGAATTTAAAAAGTTAGCATATTTGAAGAATATGAAATAGTAACATCTGGAAAGAATTAGTTCGATACTTTTTAATTTAGGAACTGTTAGAGAAAGGAGAAAGACAACTTATATTTTCGGTGATTCTATTGAGATAAATGGTAAAATCTGCCTTGGAAAACTACATAATATATATAATGTACATGTCATTTGTAAACTATTCAAATCACTTAGGTGCTTTACGGTTAGTGTTCATATTTTAAAATTAATGTACATTATAGCAGAATAACTTTTGTTTTAATATTTATATGCATTCTATATAAGGGACAACAACATTTTGAATTGTAAAAAGTGAAACCTACAAAGTAAAACCTACACCTGTAATACTTTGATTTGCGTTATTCAGGGCTATAGTTGTATATTACTTTTTCTTAACTATCCTTTTTATGGTTGTAGTTCTTTCAACTACTGATTTTTCTTTTTGAACTTAAATGCAGCTTTTGTCATTGTCATGGAAATAATTACCATTTTATTGATTTTTATTTTAAAATGTATTTATAAAAAATATGAGTTTTTAAATAGTAATAGCTATTGCTAATACTGCTCTTACTAGTCATGTATATTACTCTTAGTAGATGCATTAGATGTTATCTTAGTAGTAATATTATATATGTTAATAAACATGTAGAAACATGTAATACTAAGCATACTCATAGTAGTATGTAATAATATATTAGTAATAATATATAACAACCTTGTTCAACCCATGGCCTGTGGGCCACATGCATCCCAGGATGGCTTTGTAGGCCAACACAAATTTGAAAGCTTTCTTAGAAAACATGAGACTTTTTTGCAATTTTTTCTTGTAATTTTTTTAAGCTTATCAGGTGTCCTTGATACTAGTGTATTTTATGTGTGGCCTAAGACAATTCTTCTTCTTTTAGTGTGGCCCAGGGAAGCCAAAAGGTTGGACACCCCTGATATATAGTCGTACTTCATATGTTCCCAAGGGTTTTTGCCATATGTTTTTGCTGGTGATGAATTTTATTCATAATTTAATGGCCAGCTGTCTTAGAATTTAAGATTTATTTTGTTTGATGTTGGACTCTATAGGTATATATTAAAGTAAGCCTCAAGTTTGGTAAGCAATGTCAGTACAGTACATTCTCCAAACAGTAGAGTCATAATCCGGATTTCTTGAGTTACTAGGTATGTTTGAAATGTCAAATTTCTAATTGAAATGGACAAGTAAAGGACCTGGATCACAGCAGGCAACAGGCAACATCTTGTACATGCTAATTTTTGCAAAAAACAAAGTTGGAGACTCACACTACTTGATCCTGACGTACTAGATAAACATACAGTAACCAAATTGCATGGTATTGGGATAGGATGGGCATATAGATCAGTGAAACAGAATAAAGAGCCCAGAAATAGATCCACACATAAATTGTCAGTTGATTTTCAGGAGAAATGCCAGGTAATTCAGTAGGGAAAGTATTTCAACAGAAAGTGTTAGAATAACTGAATATCTGTACTCAATATACAGAAGGTTCTTGAATAATGTTTCATTCAACATTGTGTTGTAGTTATAATGTTCACGAGGGAAAACACTGATTCTGGCAGGGGCCATTGTGTGGAGTTTGCATCTTCTCCTCTGCCTGTATGGGCTTTCTCTGTGCATTCCGGTTCCCTCCCACATTTCAGAGATGTGCATGTTAAGTAAATTTGTATGTTAAATTGTCCCCAACTGAGTGAATGAGAGGGGTGGGGGGAGATCTGAAAGAGTGTGCCCTGTGATGCAGGGGCACCCTGTCCAGGAATGTTTTCCACCACGTGCCCTGGACTGCTGGAACTCATCAGCTACCCTCCACCGTGAACTAGAATAAGTGGATAAACAATAGTCTTTTCTATTAATCTTTCTTAACTATATATATAACTCACATTTATTTCAGCGCTTACTAATATTAGAAATATTTTGGCCTTTAGTAAATTTTCGTGATGTTTTTGTGACCAGAAATATGATATAGGAACTTGCCTTGTTTATGTCAATTAGCGTATGGTTAAATTGGTTTCAGTATATGTCATTTCACATAAAGTTGCAGTTTCCAAGTACCTATCAACAACGTTAAGTGAAGACTTACTGTATTGAACCTTTATTGTTACCTCACATCATCCATAGTTACGCATTGTATAATGATGTTTTGATCGACAGACTGCATATATGATGGTGGTCCCATAAGATTATGATAGAGCTGAAAAATTCCTATCACCTAATTGAGGTTGTAGTCACTGTAGCACTGTAGAACAGTGCATTACTCACATGTTTGTGGTGATGCTGGTGGAAACAAACTTGTGCTGCTAGTTGTATAAAGGTATAGCACATAAAATTATGTATAGTCCGTACTTGATAATAAACAACTGTGTTCCTGCTTTATGTATTTACTATACTTTTTATTATTTTTAGAATGTACTCCTTCTACTTATTTTTTTAAGTTAACTGTTAAACAGCCTCAGGCAGTTCCTTCAGGACGTGTTCTAGGAGAAAGCATTGTTATCAAAGGAGATGACAGCTCTGTGTATATGTTATTGCTCCTGAGGAACTTAAGTGGAACAAGATGTGGTGGTGGAAGACAGTAGTGATATATATGCTGCTGAGAAAATGAAAAGGCAAGTCACAGAAAGGGGGAAAATAATTTCAAAACCTCTATCTGATGAAAGACTTGTATCCAGAACAAACAAGTCTTAACATACAAGACTTACATCTTAATAATGAGACAAACCAATTTAAAATGGACAAAAGATTTCAATAGACATGTTACTGATGAAGCTGTTTTAATAGTGCTTAACATCATTAGTCATTAGAAAAATGCAAATTAAAACTACGATGAGATACAACTACATACTGACTAGAATGGTTAAAATAATTTAAAAAAAAAACAGTATTAGGAAGGATATGCAGCAGTTGAAACTCTCATACATTACCATTGAGAATGCAAAATGGACGGCCACTTTGGTTAACAGTTTGGCAGTTCGTTATTGTAAACATATATGTGACTCAGTGTTACTGGTTGAATGATGTCCTCCAGAATGGTGCGTTTAAGCTCTAACTTGTAGTAGTACCTCAGAATGTGACCCGTTTTTTGGAAATAGGGTCATTGCAGTATAAATAGTTTAAGATGGGGTTATATTGGAGTAGGGAATTCTTAACCCAGTAGGATTTGTGTTCTTAAGAGAGACACAGAGGAGAGATGGCCTTTTGAAGAGAGACTTACAGAGAATGCCACATGATGACAGAGGAAGAGATTGTTGTTATACAGCTGCAAATCAGGGACTGCCAAGGATTCCCTGCAATGGCAGAAGCTAGGAAAAAAACATGGAACATTCTTTTCTAGAGACTCTCCTAGGTGATTCAGGAGAGCATGGCTCTGCTGGCACCTTGATTTCATACTTTTTGCCTCTAGAACGGCGAGAAAATAAATTTCGATAGTTTTAAACCATCTAGTTTATGATATTTTGATATGACAGTTTTAGGAAACCAGTAACACGATAGTACCACCTCTAGGCATTTACTCAAGAGCACGAAAACATGTTCACACAAAGATGTACCTTAATGTTTATATGGTTGTGATTATAATAGTGAAAAATTGCAAACAACCCAGGGTCTGTCATCTGAGCAATTGGATACTATATCCATATAATGGAATGAATTACTGATCAAACACACACCATATATAAGACTAAAAGCATTATGCTGAATAAAATAATCCAGTAGCAACAGTCTATGTACTATATGCTTCTGCAGTACAACATTCTAGCAAAGGCCAAACTACAGTAACAGAAAGTAGATCAGTGGTTACCAGGAGTAGGGAATAGGGACGGAGGACATTGACTTTAAAGGAACATGAGGAAACATTTTTAGGGTGGTGGAAATGTTCTATAACATGGTTGTAGTGATGTTACAGGACTGTATACATTTTTCAGAACTTACCAGTGTTTATTTGAAAATGGTGAATTTTATTATAAATAAATTATACTTCAACAAAGCTGATTAAAACCATTTGCAAAATACAATACATGGTTACATTGAAGATATAATGAGTATACTTTTATATCAAATGTAAAAACATTGTCTTAAGAGTATACAGGGACTGGTGTGGTGGCTCACGCCTGTAATCCCGACACTTTGGGCTGAGGCGGGTGGATTGCTTGAACTGAGAAATTTGAGACCAGCGTGGGCAGCATGGTGAGACTCCCATCGCTACAAACTAAACAAGTGTACAAATGCCAATTTTGGCTATGATAAAATATCTAATAGTGTCAATTGCAGAGTCAAAAAATTCATCTCAATAATTTAGTAATGACAAAGACACGGATATCTAGGAGTTGAATAAAATTTTAGTAAGATGTGATTATAGAGAAGATGTTACAGTCATCCTGTGATATCCTTGGGGTATTGGTTCTGGGACTCCCATGGATACCAAAATCCTCAAAATGCTCAAGTCCCTTATGTAAAATGGCACAATATCTATGCATATTGTGTTATCTTCTGGTATACTTTAAATCTCTAGATTACTTTTAATACCAATATGTAATATAAATTATATGTAAATAGCTGTTAAACTGTATTAGTTTTTTATTTGTATTATTTTTTATTAGTTTTTTTTCTGCATATTTTCTGTTTGTGGTTGGTCGAATCTGTGTATGTAGAACCTATGGGTGGTATAGAGGGCTTATTGTATTTATAACTTACTATACAGCGTGATTTTTAATATCTATACCTAAATGAATAAGTATTTTAAGTGGCTGTTTAACTGTTTCTTTGACATTCCTAAAACTTTGTATACTTAATTTGGGGAAGAAAAAATGTTTGTGTTCTTCTTAGTGGATAAATGGAAGATTGCTTTATAGTCCATGCATTCATAGAGCTTTCTGATATGCCCAATACCCAGTTAATGTTGATACATCCTTCTTCATCCTTCCACGGGACATTGGCCTGTCTCTAGTTCTGCACATGTTACACTGTATTGCATTTAGCCATTTTGATTAGATGGCATTTATTCCTTTTATCCCTACTACAGTGCCTGGCTTATGATGTACATAAAATACATATTAGTGGATAGGAAAAATTTTTATATAGAATCAATTTTGTGCCACAGTGTATTTTGTCGGGGTTAATGTTTATTCAACAAGCATTTATTGAGTAACTGTTAAGTGGAAAGCATTATCTGGCTGCTTTGGGATACATAAAAGAACTATAACATCTAAACATTTAAGGTTAGAATGAAATGTAATTTCTATTTAGTGTAAGGTATACTATAATTTATAGGATGAGGTTGGATAATCACTAGAGATTTCAGATGGATCATAGGTAAAAAATACTAGAAAAATGGTTCAGTCTGATGACAAAGGAAATCACTTTTTAGTAGCCATGGCATTCAAAATAACCATAGTTTAAAATGTAATTTAACGAACAGTTCCTGGAATTGTATTAAAATCATTCTCTTTACTGCCATATTGTTAGATCCAGAGAGTTAAACTATGCAGTAAATGAGCTAATATTTTACCTTAGAAGAAGACTTGAATTTTCGTAAATAGACTCTTTGAGGTTCCTTCTGATGGTTCAGTACATTTCCTTTTCTCTAAAGAAATGTTTCAGGGCCAGGCACGGTGGCTCAGGCCTTTAATCCCAGCACTTTGGGAAGCTGTGGCTGGTGGATCATGAGGTCAGGAGATCAAGACCATCCTGGCCAACATGATGAATCCCTGTTTCTACTAAAAATACAAAAATTAGCCAGGCACGGTGTTGTGGGCCAGTAGTCCCAGCTATTTGGGAGGCTGAGGCAGGAGAATTGCTTGAACTTGGGAGGCAGAGGCTGCAGTGAGCCGAGATTGCGCCACTGCACTCCAGCCTGAGTGACAGAGTGAGACTCTGTCTCAAAAAAAAAAAAAAAAAAAGATCCATGGGATTTTTTTTTCCTTTTTAAGATAGATTTTTAGTCTTCATCTAGAGTGTCAAATAGCACTCGAACCTCTCCTCATAAGGGCATTGAACAATAATGCAAGCTTAAAACGTTCTGATTTTTATATAGATGATCATTATAGGTCTATTTTAATTGTTAAAATGGATGTCAGGATTTTCCATGAGCAGTGTGCAACATAAGGATTTTTTATTTTATTATTATTATTATTATTTTTGAGATGGAGTCTTGCTCTGTCGCCCAGGCTGGAGTGCAGTGGCACTACCTTGGTTAACTGCAATCTGTCTCCCAGGTTCAAGCAATTCTCCTGCCTTAGGTTCCTCAGTAGCTGGGATTATAGGCACGCGCCACCATGCCCAGCTAATTTTTGTATTTTTAGTAGAGACGGAGTTTCACCATGTTGGACAGGCTGGTCTTGTATTCCTGACCTCGTGATCTGCCCACCCCAGCCTCCCAAAGTGCTGAGATTACAGGTGTGATGTTGCACACTGCTCACAGAAACTGTGGTAAGCTTTTTCAAATACAAGTGTATTTTTGGCCAGTGCTTTCACTAGGTGAATTGAATGACTACCAAACCACTGTCAGGAGGCAGTGTGGTCTGGAAGAGCAGTGGACTGTGAGTCAAAACACCTCATCCTTGCCATCACAGAACGTGGAGGATCATGTCAGCAGACCTTAGTACTGTTGATTATAAACATTATTGTAATATGTATCCTAATTTAGATAATGGAAAGCAAGTGTAAATGAGGATGTTATTGTGGAGCCTTCTGCATTTGTTGAAACTAATAAATTAATATTGGCAAATTAATATTAACTAAACTCTTGGCGTTATATTAGTTTTTTCACTGGTATCCCTTTCAGGAGATCACATTGCATTTAATTGTCACAACTCTTAAGTCTGCCCTATCCCCATCAGTCATTCTAAGCTTTCCAGATGCTTGAAAACTAATGTTTGCCTGCCTTAGGAATCAGAGAATATGTACTGAGCATTGCTCAGTCGTTCCTTCTTAATTCAAGGGTATTGTGAAACATCAGTTAATATCCTGTCCCCTTCAGGGGTTATTTACATGTTTCATATTTTCTGACTTAACTTTAAGTGTCTATGCTCTTCTGATTGGCTCTCCATTAGTATGACCTAGTCAAAAAGCCAAACAGCAATCTGTACGAGTTCAAAAAGAAGGAGAAATCCCTTTGGTATTAGGGAGGACCTTTCTATTTATTAATTGAGTTCAGATAAGGAATATTGCAAGAGGCAGTAGTCATTAGGGTGGTAGTTCAGAAATGGCATGGGCAGCAAACTTCTGAGGAGTTTTCTAAGGATGCTGGTGAAAGAGTGCTGAACTGGAAGTCAAGGAACAGGTTAGAATTCATGTTCTGCCACATACTATCTGTGCCTTGAGCAAGCACCTGACCTCAAGTTTCCTCATTTGTAAAACCAGGGACTCATACTAAATGACATGTAAAGACCTGTCAATTCTAAACATCTATAATTGAATCCCAGGTCAAATGCACTAAGTATCTGGATTGGAAGTAGGGATAAAGAAAATTACATAATAGTAGGAGCTGTCAACTTCACTATTAACCCCAAAGGCAGGTGCCATCACATATGGATGGAGAAACATTGATTTCTCTCAAATGTTCAAAAAATTGACTCAAAAATTTCACTCAATGTCACACATCTGGTAAATGCAATCAGATTTTAGATCTTGTGTGATTTCCAAGCCTTTTTAATAACGTTTATTACTTCCTCTCTATTTTTATAAGAAAGATTATTCAGAAGAACTTTCAGGATGCCTGGTGAGCAAGGAAGCTTAAAAGTTAAGTTTTATGCCTGTGTAACTGGAAAAAGAAAATGCCAATTTAAAAAAAAAATGTTTTAAATCAAAGTATAACAGGTTGAGCATCTCTAATCTGAAATCTGAAATGCTCCAAAACCTGAAACTTTCTGAGTTCCAACATGATGCCACAAGTTAACCTGAGCACATTTTTTCACTATATCCATGGTATGTTTTATTTATTTATTTTTTTTAATCTTTCTTAACAACTTTATTTTGGAGATCATTGAACAATGATGACAATAATGATGATGATGATGATGATGATGAATACTTTCCTTTTATTCAGCACCTACTCAGTGCGTGGCCCTATAGGTAATGTCCACAGTCTTTACACAGTCTTCTACATCTCCAGTGATGCAGAACTCATCCTTGACTTTCATGTTCACTTCAAATCCTTTCTTAAGCTCCCAGTACAAAAAGACACTATTGCTTCCTTCTCCAAACAAAACCCGCTTTCTCTTACTTCCAGGCCTTTGTCCATGTACCTCCCTATTCCCCAGTGTGTAGTGCTCCCCTCCCTGTGTCCATGTGTTCTCATTGTTCAACACCCGCCTATGAGTGAGAACATGCGGTATTTGATCTTCTGCTCTTCTGTCAGTTTGCGGAGAATGATGGTTTCCAGGTTCATCCATGTCCCTACAAAGGACCCAAACTCATCGTTTTTGATTGTTCATTGCAGCACTGTTTACAATAGCAAAGACCTGGAACCGACCCAAATGCCCATCAACGATAGACTGGATAGGGAAAATGTGGTATGTTTTATTTTTTGCTAAATACTTGCATGTGAATAAATGTAAGAAAATGAGCACTTACCAGTAGCATATATATTCAAGAGTCAGGAATGCTGGTGATGCCAGTCAACCAGATTGTCCACATGGGTGGCTGAGATACAGTGCATTCTTATGGTTTAGTGCGTGTACAAACCTGTTTCATGCACAGAATTATTTAAAATATTGTATAAAATTACTTTCAGTCTTTGTACGTAAGATGTATATGAAACATAAATGAGGTTTGTGTTTAGACTTTGGTCTCCTCTTTAATAGATCTCATTATGTATATGCAAATCTTCCAAAATCCAAAAGTATGAAAAAAAAAAAAAATGGAAACACTTCTGGTCCTAATAAGCATTTTGGATAAAGGATACTTAACCTGAATTATTGTCAAATGCCTGATAAGACAAAAACACAAGAAAGTAAAATATAATAATTAATGATAATCACCATAGACATAACCACTGTTATTTCTACCCATCCTCTTTTAAAATACACAGACATATTTTATACACATATACAAATTGTTTATGCAATATAATTACTACTGTGTATGTATAGTTCTCTGATCTACTCTTCCATCTTCATCTGTCAATAACATTTCTCCATGTCATTAAACAGTCTTCAGAATCTTGATTTTTTTATTTTCAGTGCCTACATCATGGTCGATTGAAAACCATGAATGATCTAACCATTATCATTTTGTTGGACATTTAAACTATTTTGAGTTCCATTATTATTATTTTGCATTGAGCCTCCTTATACAAAAACTTTCATTCATATCTCGTTTTTTTTTTTTTTGTCCTAGGATAGCTTCTTGGATGTGGGATTACTTGATCAAATGTCTCTTGATACATGTGGCTAGAAATCTTTAAAAAGTAGTGTTTCTCCTCCGATCTAGTAGTATTTGAGCATGACTATCCCTCCACCTTTTTCCCAAGTACTCCAATTTCTGGTCTTTGGCAGGGCCAGGTTTTATGTTAAAGATTATTTTGATTTTATTGAGTTTGAGGTGACAGTTGGTCAGAAAAGTGTAATGTTCAGTAAGTACTTAAAAAGTGAATAATACAAAAAATAGCAGTGCTACAACTAAAGACTTAGACATCGACATTTATGTAATACAGGATGAAGTCTCTAAGCAATAACTATGTATAGCTTCTAATATTTACGGCATTATGTATAGCAAGAAGGATGCCAAAGACAACTTCAGGGCAAACCCAGATCATAAGGGATAGAAGTTAAGAAAAAAAAAAAAAAAAGTCTTTAGTGGTAGTAGAGAATACTAGAGGTGATGGAATGCAGGTTTACTTTAATAGATTACATTTTCTATAAGGCTTTATCTTAAAGAAGGTTCAGCTTTAACTTACTGTGTAGAAACTACTTTTTTTAATTTCAAGATTTGTGACGTAATTCCACTATTATGCCGATAAAATTTTTTATGTCACTAGATTAGTGTATTGATCTTCTTAATGTACCTTTTGCATACTTACAGATGATAACATAATTCCTAAAGTCCCTGTGAATGGTTCTTATATTAACCAGTATGTTAAAAGTCCTAATTGCCCCACTAGTTTCTGATTTAGCTTACTGTACTCTCCAGGAACTGTTCAGTTCTGTTTTAAGAGTATTTTACAACGTAGTAGTCATATAATGTCAGTGGTGCACTGGTTAATGTTCTAAAATTAATGAATAATATTTTACCTATTTTCATATTACGTAGAATTTTCTAACTGCCAGAATTTAAAGTCAGAGAATTTACTAAATGTTTACACAGGATACTAAAATAAGATTTTACCTTTCTCTAAATAGCATACCTAGTGTTTATGCTTTTAAATCTGCTGCTTTATAATCAGAAAGAGGTGTAGGGAAATGGCAAGAAAGTGTACAGCAGGAAGAGCTGAGAAAAACTGTCATAATCTACTTTTTAAAGACAAAATGTATAGGCAAAATTAGTTGTGCTGTGTATGAGTAAGATTGTAGAGACATTTTCTCATTTGATCAATTTTCAAAAGCTATTACATTGTGCCGATTATCATTACAGCTTTTTGAGGTGATGTTAGGGAAGTTTTCCAAGAAGGCTTGCGTGCTCCTGGCTGAGCCCAACAAAGCTGCATTACCTTAATAAATTCACCACAATCTAAAGATGTTAATGAGTTTTGGCAAAAGTTATAATAGCTTCTTACAGCTTTCTGCGTAATACTGGTAACAGTCACAGAGCCCAGGCAATTATGTCATATCTGAGGATTGGAATACTTTCTTATTTTCATTCTGTTTTTTTTTCTCATTCTTTCTGCACATCTGCTGTCGCCCGTCTCCAGTTGTTTTGAATCCTGACTGAGCATTTTATCACCTGATGAGTTTTTAAACCTCTGTAAGCTCAAACCCAGCCCCACGTTAACACGTCAGAATCTCTAGGGGTGGGACCTGGTATTGGGCAAGGTTTTAAACTCCACAGATGACCAGCCAAGTTTGGGAGCCAAGTTTGGGACCCATGGTTTCAGATGTCATAACCACACATCAATTAACTTAGTACCTCTTAAGGAGGTTGCTCATTAGAATAACCTGCGAGATTTTCTCCACGCTGTTCCCTCACTCCCTCTACATTTATTACTTTAGTGAACCAGTGTTAACTGATGGGAATACATATACACACAGCCCTTGGAGATACACACACAGAGACACCCACACACAAGTTGGGACATAAAAAAAAAAAAGACAACAATCAATTTGTTACGTATTATTTTTCCTACACTCTTTGGAATACAGCCTGCTTATTTAAGTGACTTTGTATTTGTCTAGCATTATTTTATGTGGATAGTTTTGTGGTGTTAGTTCAGTATTCGCATAATCACTGTGAGGGCAAATACCTTGTATGTTCTGTTCATCACTGTATTTTCAGTACCCACGAGTGCCTCGTACATGGTGAATAATTAGTAAATGTTATAAGAGTGAATCATTAGCACTGAGTTTTGGGAGCACTTTACATATGTACCAACTATATTATGAAACTTTGTAATTACATTGTCCATCAAGGAAAAAGATCTTCCATAATGCCAAAGATAAGCAGGAAAAAGATTTGTTGAATTTTGAGTCTTTTGCAGGTCAGGGATTCTGTGTAGGCATTAAGGGTTTGAACAAAAATGTAGCACAAAACATAAATACTTCCTGGTAGAAGATATATTTCCATACCTGCCCTCGTATATCAAACTGCAAAACATACAGAAAAAAACTAATGAACAAATGGGTGCTTTTAGTCTATGCTTAGTTTAAGCTTCATGATAAACTGGACTAGAGCTTGACACATTTATCAACTGTTAGTTGTATTTTACCTAATCATAGCCTGTCTTAAAGTTAAAGGTAGAAAATGAGAACAAGATGATCTGTCACATATGGTTAACTTGTAATTCAGATTTATAATATATTGGCAAATGGCTTCAATTTTGGACGAGCCCTTAAACTGTACAGTGTTCAGAGAATGAGGGAAGGAAGATACCTAAGAAGGATTAAGTAATCTTAGCCAAGATATCTAAAAACTCTTAATAATTTGATTTTTCAGAATTAGAAAATCTGTGTTGTCAGAGTTCTCCAGTTTGGGGTTTGACAAGAAAGCATATCATAGAAATTACTCTGCCTATGAAAAATCCTTTATGGTTTAGATTTTCTTCTGTAGTGCCTTTACAACAGTTCCTGAGTGCTTCAGTCATAGCCCCAGTTTTGTCTTACTGGGCCTCCATCCCTCTTATTTTTCAAATTAAAAAGTACACAGAAAACTATTCAAGAGTAGAAAGAGTATATACAGTGAAAACTAGGTTTCCTTATCACTTCAGAGTACCACATCCTTCTTTGAGGTAACCACGATTAGCATTTCCTTCTCTGTTTTTCCAGAAAGAGTTTATGTTGCTGGTGTACACATGCAGATAGCTTTTGTAGTTTATTGGTATGATCCCCACATCACCAGATGATGTCTTCTTTAGTTTCTAACACACTTTACAAACCCAACTTCTTTCTGTATCTCTTCATGTAATTAATCTTTCCTGTGCTTTGTTTCCGTTTGCTTTTTTGTCCCTCTGTTAAACACCTGTCACAGGTCTGACATATAGTATTGGGACTTAGGTGTGGTGGTCTCATCTCAGGCATCATCTCGCCTTCTTACTCTGTACTCTTTGCCTGGCCTGGCCCGGCCCATCCCACCTGCAGGACGTTAGGGACCTGTGTATCAGGGTCTCACAAATTTATATTTATAGGACCAGGCCCCTCTACCTTATTTGCCTGTCTCCGGCATATTTATCATTTGAATATCTCAAAAACTTCTTAGTCCCAGTGTCTCCAAAACGAACATTTTTTTCAACATCCGTATCTTAGTTAATGGCATATACATTCATTATCTCAGTCGTACAGTCCAAAAACTATAAGCTATTCTTGCCCTATTTCAAAACGTAAGTCCGGTTAATTTTTTTTTCCTTTTACTTCGTAAATAACTCTCAAGTGTCTCCTCTTTGTCTCTGGTATTGCCTTAGTCTAGTTTGTTATCATCTTTCACCTAGATTCCTGCAGTGGTCCACCCACAGCCCCTCCAGGCCTTTTCCAGACCACTCTCCACAGAGCAACCTGAGGAGGCCTTGCAGAATGTCCCTATTAGTTTAATACTCCCCGTCGTTGCTTAAAATCTTTTGATAGCTGCCTATTCCTTTAATCTAAAGACAAGTATATTTCATGTAGCCTGACAAGTTCCTGCCGAGACATTTGTTATGGCTTCTCTCATCAGGTCATGTTTCCTTGTATTTCCCATGTTCACTTTGCTTCTGCCACATTGTCCTTCCAGGCCCTGCTACTTACATTGTTCCCAGTAGCCTCGGGGCATTTGCATATGCTGTGAAGTCCTCTTTCCCAGCCCTTTCACTTTCTGCTGATTAACCCCCGTGGGGTATTTCAAATAATCTTTTAAGTATGGCTTTCTATGACTCCTCCCTTATCTCTCTAACATTTCCCTGGCATTCAACAAAGAATGCCTCGCCTTTGTAGCACTTTCTGTCTTATATTTTTTTGTGAGTTTATTTGATTAAGATCTATACCCTCAGCAAGGCTTTAATTTCATTTGTATCTTCAGTTTCTTGTACTGATCCCTAGCCCCAAATCATAGACACTCAATAACCGTTTAATGAATGAATGTTTTCTTTATTGAATCTAAGAAGTACTATATTTTGTATATTGTGAATACTTTTAATTCAAAGTGAATTCATATGTTCACAAGGCACAGTATGGATTAATAAGCAATACCATTTCCTGGTTGGTGTAATAGAGATTACCGAAGAATTTACATGTTTACCAAAAAGAGGCCATTCTTGGGGAGAGGAATAGAAAGATAAAATCATTGGACCTGCTACCATATACCTAGGTCTACCCTTTTAGTTAGTAAAATTATTTTTCTGTATTATTTCCCCAGCCATTCCCCTCACCCTAATTGTCTGTATTATAGCTTTCCCTAATAAATTGTGAACTCCTAATTGCTTTCAACCTAAATAAATAAGATTTTTTTCGAAAACATTCAGGAATAACAACTGTTCACTTAAGAACAGTTTTTGAAGTTTCAAAAGCAATATAGTGGTATGGCTTTCCTTCAGAAAAATTAACAGAAGTTGCCTACGTTCTCAGCCTAGTTGGCACATGCCCATTAGCATTTGATGTACTTCATATAATTAGATTTGTTCTGCATGCTATGGATATTTGTAAGCCCCAACCACCATTGATAATGTTGTTAAAATGAACAACTCATTTTTAACATTACCTTTTTCTCTCTCTTGAGCAGTGAAGATAGAACTCAGTTGAGAGAGAGAGAATAGAGGTGACTTGGAGAAGAAAGGGTGATGGGTTGAGATTTCTGGAGGTTTCAGCTGAGGGAGTAGAGAAGCTTCAGAGAATAAAGGTATTCTTTATGTCACCATTAACAGAAATCAAGGATCTTCTGGACAGAACAACTTTTTGAGTGTAGGTATTTTAGCTAAGTCTGGTGTTATACACCACAATGAATGTGAATATAAAAAACAAGGGATTTAAGTGTGAAATTGTGACCACAGTATTAGCTAAAGATAATATACTTACAGATGTTGATGTTTAATTTCACCACACCCACAGTTTATCTTGGCATCCCAGTGCTTGGTCCATAGTTGTTGTTTACAATGTTGTTTAACTGACTGGACTTACTTGAATGTGTGTTTGTTTGTGTGTTTTAAATTATTTCACTTGTGTATGCTTGTACTTTTAGAAATGTTTTCACCTACGCTTAGATAAGTGTATAGTACTTTGCAATGAAAAATACCTGTACCAGAATTCTTCTCTTACGAAATGTTTCTTATGATTATACACAACAGACCTGACTGCATTTGGATGATGAATGTCATAATAGGTCTTAAGGTAGACAAAGCACAAACTTTATGGTAGTTTTGAAGAAAGACTAGATGGTAATTACTAGATCAAGAATGCGTTATTGCACTATCTGTGCAGACAGAAGTCTTTAGGCAGATGCCTTAAACAATTTTTTACTTCATCAGTATTTTCATATGTGCACCTGACCGGCAGAAATAGTTATTGATTCTTTAATGAAGATGGTTTTTCAGGCTGAATTTCTGTATGTATATGGCGCACACACCCAGCCAGTTTAAGTTTGTGTTCAATCTAATTCCTTTAAACCAAAGGCTATGAAAATAAATACTACTTATTTTCTGTAGACCATGTGGTAAGGTTGTTAGGGCTGGACACAAAGAAAAAATATATTTATTTGCCATACCCTCAATATATGAAAAGAACAGTAGGTTTCAAAAATCATACTTTGAAGCATCACAGTAATTTTGTTTGTTTGTTTGCTTGTTTTTGAGACAGAGTCTCGCTGTGTCACCAGGCGCCAGGCTTGGAGTACAGTGGTGCCATCTCTGCTCACTGCAACCTCCACCTCCCAGGCTCAAGCAATTCTCCTGCCTCAGCCTCCTAAGTAGCTGGGATTACAGGCACACCCCACCATGTCCAGCTAATTTTTGTATTTCTTAGTAGAGATTGGGTTTCATCATGTTGGTCAGGATGGTCTCGATCTCTTGACCTCATGATCTGCCTGCCTCAGCCTCCTAAAGTGCTGGGATTACAGGTGTGAGCCACCACGCCCCGCCGTATCACAGTAATTTACAAAAGGGCCAAGAAGTTACAGAAGCATTTGTAGTACTTTGTGTAAAAGATGTGAAGCTGGTAAAGAATGGTTCAAAAACTTAAGAATCAGAATCTACTTAATACAAATGTTAGGAAAAGAATTCACTTCTTTACAGGAGAATACTCTCTGATCGCTATTTCCTGAACAGTTACCGAAGATGTTTCAGGAAAGAGTTATATTCTAGTGTAGAGTTTTAATGCAAATGACCATATTTGTTTTGAAGGTGACACCTTGTGGGTTTTCGTCTACTCTTTAAAAACTTCAGTTTAATATCATTTTGTTTTTCCTCCCATCCCCACATCCTAAGTGTTAAACATAAAGAAACTAAAACTCATCTTGTCACCTGCTGTTTTGTTCAACAGGATTCTCTTCAGAAATATCCCTAAAGTTCAGGAGGGACTCTTAGAGTAGACATTTAAAACAGAGATGAAACAGAGGATTAATAATCCAAATTATATGAAGCATTTAAAAGTCTGTAGAGTAGAAGCCATCACAGAATCACCATTAGTACGTCATTAGATACCTTTATTTCTGAATCTGTTAACATTTAATATTTGGCAGGAGCTGGGTAATGAAAAATATTTGTATGAATTTATTGCTTTAAAATTTGTGATGAAGACATTTTACAAAAGAATCTTAGCTCTGCATATATGACCCTAGGCAAGTCACTTAACCTTTCTGTCTCGTTTTCTCATCTATGAAATTTTGATAAAAATACTCAAACAGGATTACTGCTACCGAGTTAGTTAAGATATAAAGCACCTGGCATAGAGTGGACACTCCATAAAATGTTCTTTCTTTCTTTTGTTATGTTAATAGTAAAATATAATTCTGGTATACTTTGAAACTTCCTTCTTTTTTGTTTTCAATGTACAGCAGTAGATAAGGCTTAAGTAATAATAATTCTTTCATATACTCTAGCTTGAACGTATTTTTTAAAGGAAATGAGAACTACATGTAGTTGAAGTCTCTTCATACTTTCTTCCCAGTCTCATTCCTCTTTCTTCCTCCCCAGAGGCAATAACTATCCTGTATTTTTTGTCCATGATTTCTGTGTAAGTTTTCATACTTCCACTGTGTATGTATGCATTCATAAACAATATGTGGGATCTTTTTTATGTTTTTAAAACTTGCATAAATAGTATTCAATTACATGTTTAATCCTACAACTTAACCTTTTTCACTTAGCATTATTTTTCAGATCTCTTGCTGAAAAATATAGGTCATTCATTTTAATTGCTGTATAATTATCTATTTCCTTATTGGTGGACATTGGCTTTATGCGTGTTTTCAGTATTTTAAACAATGCTAGGTTGGGTATCTTTGTATTTTTAATATCCTTCTTAGAACTCAGGTGTACTTACTGAGTCCCATCTTTATCCCTGAAATGTGCATTACTGACCTACAAACGTTTATAATGAAGTTATTTGTAAATGAACTTATTTTATAATGCACTTATTTATTTAAAAGTTCATTTATAAATGAACTTATTTATAATCTTAATTACCTAACTCATTCCAGTCTTTTCTAAAGATTGGTCTAATTTAAGGGCTCCTCTTTCTAATCTTCCCTTCCCCCTGTACTCATACTGAGATGCTAACTTTATAACCTAATTGTGGGAAAACTCATATTATTGCTTATGTTACCGATATTAATAGTGATTTTTAATTTTTAACATTATGCGATTTAAGTATACGAATTCTAAAGCATACTTTTTGCAATAGAATATGCATGCATATTCTTATGACTATTACAATACTTAACCCAACCTAATGGAGTAAACTTTTGTAATTTCTTATTAAATATGTATTTATAGTGAATAGATGAGCTCATTTTATAATTGCTATTCTTTATGTTTCTAGATTGCTTCTTTTTTATGGGGGATGGCATCTCACCTGAAATTTGGTATCTCTGTTTTTAAGTCAAAAATACATTTTCTAAATAAAATCATTTCGTATAGAGTCTGCAGACACTAGATATTTCTGAATCACTGAGGTATTTCCATATAGTTTGGCACAATGTAAAAATTATGTGATTTAACTTAATTATGACTGAATCATAGTGCTGAAATGTCTCCTTTCATTAGCCATGTTATTAATCTGAGTGAATCTTATCTAGTTGTAGCAGGCTTCTTTCCTGCTTTTGCTTTTTCAGTGATGGCTTTAGGGTTCCTAGACTATATCAGTCTGCCATCAAGTGAAACTATACCTCCCCTTCTGGCCATTATGCTAGTGTTGTCATGTAATTTGATTTTAGACATATTATAAACCCCAGAACCCATTATTACTGCTTTTGTTTAATCAATTGAATTATTTTAAAAGATTTAAATAATAAGAAAATAACGTCTTTGACTTTTGTTTGTTTGTTTTACCTTTCTTTTTAATTTTTGTTGGCTTTGGATGCTTCATATTACCAACCAGTTTCTCTGCATTAACCTCTGATAGCAGACCCTCCTGCTGTTCTTCCTCAAAATCATAGACAGACACATCCACATCTTTGCCCTCCTCTGCGTAACACAGTTTGCTCTTTTTGGTTTTGTTTTTTTTTGGCTGCTGGCTGATAGCCTGGGTCTTTTTGCCAACTAGGATCTTCCTGGGGTGGAAGTTCCCCTTGTTCTAGTGTCTCCACCTCTCCATTGGCCCCCACTTTAACCACCTGAAAACCTTCAGACAAGGGTAAGGTGTGGCATATAATGGGTTCACTTTCTGCAAGGCCCTCTTTAGACACTTCATTCTCATAAGCCCCCTGGAGTTCTTCTACTGAAGTAGTAGCAACAGGTACAGTCACAGGAACAGGTACTTGAACAAGCTGAAGCTCTCCTATGTTCATAGGCTGTTCCTCCATATTTATAACCTGTAAAGTTTTTGTTTTTGGTTTTGGTTTTTTTTTTTTTTTTTGATTTTGGCCATTCTGATAGGCATGTAGTGGTACGTTTTTCTTGTTTTAACTTGAAATTCCCCAATGAAATGAGACTGAACGTTTTTCATAAGCCTAATTGTCATCTGTTTATTTTTGGTGTGAGGTATCTGTTCAGGTATTTCACCTATTTTATAATCGGGTTCTTCATTTTCTTGAGTTATAATGGTTTATTGTATATTTTAGATAGCAGTTCTTTATCAGATATATCTCTTACAAATGTCTTCTTCTTCTCTTGACATCGTCTTGCAGCACAAAAAAATCTAGGCCAGTTACAGATGTGGAAGTTAAGAGCATATTGGTGCCATTGGGAGCTGTATAACTGCATAAGATAACAAAACAGTATATTTAAATCTTAGCTCTGGAGGACTGGCAATGTTTAAAACTTAGAGAGATTAGGAATAGAGGGTGAGAAAGGGGTCAGGAAATGTAGGAAAACTAATAAAGTATGTTATTCTAGCAATGAAAGAAAACTTGTATCAAGGAGGATGTGATTGACTGTGTCAAATGTTGCTGGACCAGTCAAATAATATGAAGATTCAGAAGTGATCATTGGGTCTAGTGATTAGGTAGATCATTGATGACCTTGGATAAGAGCTGTTTCAGTGGAGTAACGGGAGGAAATGCCTGTTTGGAAGAGTTCAAATAACAATGGAGGAGAGAAATTGAAGATAGCAGGTGTAGATAAGACTTCCAAGGAGTTTTGCTGTAAAGGAAAGATGATTGAAATGGAAGCTGGAAGGG
This sequence comes from Sapajus apella, assembly GCF_009761245.1. Classification (NCBI taxonomy): domain Eukaryota; kingdom Metazoa; phylum Chordata; class Mammalia; order Primates; family Cebidae; genus Sapajus; species Sapajus apella. Next base: position 14,022,767 of record NW_022436968.1, on the reverse strand, counting down.
ACAGAGAAATAGAGATTTAAAAATGATAATAATAAAGTTGGGAGAAACAGCATTGTTGGATTCTTATTGGCATCACTCACCAGAGAAGGAAAAATGAATGATTCAAGACATTGGAAAGAGGCAGAGACAGAGAGAGTTTATGTCAGTCATCTGCTAACCTCTAATATGGTTTCTTTAAAATAGAGTGGACGCAGTCCTGCAGCTGCTCATGTCCTTTCCTGACTCCTTCCCTTCTCATTCCATGTTTTCACTAACAGATGTTACTTTATGAGAATGAGAAGAGGCCCCTTACTCCAGACAGGTAGCCAGCACTGCCTGGATTTTAGGATTGGATTTTTAACCCTTACTTACCTTAAGCTAGGTGTCTTTGGGTATAGCAAAGTAATCGCTATAGCTTCTCTCTTTAGTCTAATCCAAGGCAATAGGAAAAGTTATTTACTATCCTGCTGTAATAGTTAAATGTACACTTTGTCCTATTGAGACCGGGCTCCGTAGGAGAGGCTCAGCTCCAGGAGAGGATGTGTTCTTACTCTTGGTCCCTCACTTACCCAAGAATGAGAGGGAGCGATACCCCCCCCCACACACACACCGCATGGTGAGCAATTGAGTAAATATCGGACCCCAGAGAGTTTTTCAAAAAGTGATTTATTTAGGCAGAGAGAGAGAGCGAGAGTGAGCGAGCGAGCACGCGAGCGCGCGCACGAGACCTCCCACGAGGTCGTGGGAGGAGATCCAGATATCGGCCTGGACGGGAGAGAAGGGGACTTTTAACCTGGGAGTAATTCCCGCCCCATTTAAGTTTTCTGGCCTATGAAAGGAGTTCCTTTAAACTTCCGCCCGAGGGATTGATCTTTGATTTCTTCCCGCGGGCACAAAAGTTAAAGACCTCTAAGATCCCGGATGGAGACGTGGGTGGAGGTATGGGCACTGAGAAGTTCTTGCCTTTGAAACTACTCCCCCGTGTGGACTGGGGTAAGAGAATACATTCCCTCACTATGGCAAATAGTATGATAAGTGAGAAAAGAGCACATTTAAGAACTAAGAATTGGGTGTGGAGAGTCCAAGCTCTTCTACCAACTGGCAGTAAAATGAATTTGAGAAGAGTTTAAGGCATATTAGAGTCACCTTACCAACAAGTAATTGTGAGTTTAGATTTTATTTGAACTGTATCACATTTGTATTTTATAAAGTGATGGTGTTGAGCACATTGCACCAAAATGTAACTGAGACTTAGTAGCACCTAGGACTCAGATCTTGGTTTTTCTGACAACATTCCCACAGAAAGGAACCTGGGCTCTTTGGAGAAAGGCTGATTCCAAGGATGGGATTCTTTATGACAAAGGAAGGAAATGCTTCCAAAAAAAGGATGCTAACATGTTGCAAGGATATAGGAGTCATTTTGAAAGTGTTCCCCATTGGCCAAATCTACGATAATTTGGTCATCAAAATAATTAAAGGCAGTAATGACTTATAAAGCATTGAGAAAAAAATGAGACCATACCAATAACACTTCTATACGTACAGTCAGGAGAAAGGTCTCAAGGGGTAACTGTTACGTGTAGAGAAAGTTCTAGAAATGAACAGTCATGATTTTGTTGCTATAACAGAATACCTGAGACTGAGTAGGTTATAAGGAAAAGAGGTTTATTCGGCTCACTTGAAGGGCATCAGTCTACATCTGGTTAGGGCCTAGGGCTGCTTCAATTCACAGTGGAAAGTGGAAAGGCAAGCATCATGTGCAAAGAGATCATTATAGCAAGAGAGGAAGCGAGAGAGAAACTGAGGAAAGCCAGACTCTTTTTAACAACGAGTTCTCTTGGGAACCAATTCGTTCTTGCTAGAATGGGTACTCATCCCGGAAGGAGGGCATTAATTTATTCATGAGGGATCTACCCCTCTGACCCAGATACCTCCCTGCATTGCCACATTTGGAGGTCAGGTTTTAGCATGAGTTTTAGCAGGGACAAATCAAACCATAGCAATCACAAGTGGATACTAAATATTGGGAAGAAATTTTAATGAGAAGCAGGATATTTGCCTGGTCTTAAAGTGTCTGCCCAAAGATTGCTGTTGGTTGCAGGGAAAAGATAGTAACTAAGCAGTAGGAAAATTGGATAGCACTTTGTCTGGATGATGAAATTTAACATTACCAATGAGGTACAGGTTGGTAGATGCTGTGTGCCTCCAAATGTGATACCATGAGAAGGACACATCACTTACATATTATTTTAGCCAGAAATGCATTACATGAGGCTAATCATGAGGAAACATCAGGCAAGCTCAAAATGGTGAACATTTTTTTAAAAAAACTAGATTCTGCAAAAAGTGTTATAAAATTTAAAGAAAGGTGGAGACGACCCATATTAAAGGAGAATAAAGACACGGGAAATACATGGTTCCAAGACTGAGCCCTGCGTTTGGAGAAAAATTAATTTTTAAAGGGTATTACAGAATCAGTTGACAACATTATAATACAAATTGTAGTTTAAAGATTTCTATTAATGTATTTGCTGAAATTGTAACTGTTGTGATTTATAGGAGATTACTTTTAGGAAATGCACGCTGAAGTATTTATGGGGAAAAGGATATGTGTAACTTTCAAATGACTCAGAAAAAAGCATGTCTCTATGCACGCTTGCAGGGTTAGAGGGGTGTGTGTTACAATGGGAGAGAGGAGCAGAAGGGGCAGAATGTTAATGGAGACTGGGCAAAGTTATACCAACTTTCTTTGTACTTTCCTTGCGTTTCCTCTCTAAATTTGTTATATTTCCAAATAAGTTCATACACACACGCATGTGCAAACACATTGGGGCTTATTTCTTTTATGCTTACTTCACTTACTGCTCTAGGGTTGCTAATTTACCTTTAATACTTACCTGGTTTTATTATATTAATATGCATTGCTAATATATGTACATACTGATTTTTAATTTCTTTTAAATAGTGCTGGGCCTAAAGGAGATAACATTTATGAATGGAGATCAACTATACTTGGTCCACCGGGTTCTGTATATGAAGGTGGTGTGTTTTTTCTGGATATCACATTTTCATCAGATTATCCATTTAAGCCACCAAAGGTAAGAAGCTAGAAGAGCGTTCTTTAATATTTATTCTTCTCCTTCAAAATTGGTTATTCTAGAATTTAAATGTGTGTTGATGCAGTTATTTTGATTTCATTCTTTTTCATGGATTGATATGGAAACTCACATAATCAAGAATTTTAAAACTGAAAGTAACTGACTCCTTTCACAAATAATTTGTAATCAATAGACAGTTTAATTCTTAATTGTAAATAAAACTATACCTTGCACATCAATAAAGCAGATAAATTTTACACTTAGGGAAAATACTCTATGAACCTTCATTAATACCTTCATAATGTATTATTAATGAAAGTATTAAGGTTCATAGGGTATTTTCCCTCATAAGTATAAAATTTCCCTCATAAGTATAAAAATACCTTAATAGTTAATTAAGGTATTATTAATCAAGGTATTTATTAGGACAAAAAGTAAAACTGTTTAAACAGTGAAACTATTTGACAGCTTCCAGAAGGGTTTAATGTGAATTTGGTGCTAAATACCTTATCTTTATAGATAAGCAAAAACTTCATAGCCAAGCAGAGAGAAACTAATAATATTTAGTAAACTTATTTTGTACCCTCTTTGAGTATGATGTAGTGATGGAAACAGAGTGCCTGAGTACCTTCTGTCTCTTTGTTGGCTCTGAGTTCATTGGAAGTATGAATTAGGTGGATAACAGAGAACGGAGTGAGTTGTGTCTTGTAATGACCTTCAACTTTGCAAAGCTTAAAAATAGCAATTACTTGAGTGGCTTCCTCCCCTGACTTCTGTGTCTACAGTGGTCACAGCAGGTAAAAACCGCTGGAATTGAGCATGGAGTATTATTATGCTCCTGATACAGAGATGTCTGACATAGAGGGGAAAGTGTATTTTCAAGTCCGTAGCCCTTAATAGTGGTAAAATGTTTTTCTTTTCAACATGGTAACTTTTGTTCTCTCTGTATTTTTAAAATTTATATTGCAATTTATAACATTTAAAATTTATGTAGCCTGTGTGTATGTATGTATGTGCACAAAAAAAGGGTGTATTTTGTGAATAAAAGAGGATTATTTCTCAAGAAGGTATTGTCTAACAAGGTAACAACAGTTCCATCTAGTGGTAGTTACCCCAAATCACAGACAGCAAGGTCCCTTACCCCTGGAGGTATTTACTATCAGTTACAGCTGTTAGTGTGTAAAGTGCTTTACTGTGTGGTCCCATCAGAATCTAAGATCTTGAAATTCTTTTTGCATATGGCAGAAGATTAATTGCAGAAGACGACTCTTAAGTTTTTCTGGACACCTTTTAATGGAAAGTGGAAATTGACTAATATAAGAATTAGTACTGTATATGATTACCAGTAATTTTGATTAATCTAATGGTTATTTATAAATTTAGCATGTTTTTTGCTGAAATTGCAATATGTTAATCTAATTCTTTAGTGTTGGTTCACTCTATTGCTAAGATATATGGTATTAAGCATTGTTAAGATCTATAGTTGGACAAGTGAAAAATAAGATTTCTGGTATGATTGTAGTGTTTGAAACAATTACTTCTCTACAGTGCTAAATATTTTTGAAGTTTGGAAAATGTTGAACTTCTTGAAGGATAAAAGTTTAATAGAAATATGTTCATGAATGCTATTCTGTTCACTAGTTATAGTTGAAAATACTATATTTGTAAATCACGTGTATTGTAGTCATGTCAGTGATCTGAACATAAATTATTTCTGTATTCTAGAGCAGCATTAATGGAAATATAGTAAAATCTACATGTATATTTTAAAATTTCTTAGAGCCACATTAAGTAAAAAATAGGGAATTTTAATAATATATTATTTACCTAACATATTCAAAATATTGTCATTTTAACATGTAATCAGTGTAAGTATTATTAATGAAATCTTATACATTTTCTTCTTGGTACTAACTCTTTGAAATTTGGTATTTATTTTACACTTTTAGTTCAACTCATTCACCTCACCACAATTTAAGAGTAGTATATTCACAAGTAACTAGTATATGCTGTATTGGTCAGAGCATTTCTAGAGGAGCATACTCTCCTCCTCTTCTACTAAACTAGTGTGTTGCTCCCCCACCCCTCGCCATCATGCATTCTTTTCAGAAGGACATTTTTGAGAGCATTTAATGTTTTCTTCTCAGATTCCGCTTTTGCGCTCACAGACACTACTGGTGTCAAATGATCAAAAATTGTCTGTTTTTTTCTTCGGCAACTTCCAGTTACGAGTTAACTATCCAGTTAGTGTTTGTGATTATTTTGGGACTTCGTAGTGTTTGTTCTTATGATTTATCTTCTTTTCTCACACATTTCAGGGATATATTAGTTTCCTTTAGCCAGTAGCTAAAAACCTTGCTTATTTTATTTTAATAATTTAGTCTAACAAGACAGTGAACCAGCTGTAGAAGTGAAAGGCTAAGAAACAGAAATACAGGTAGTGTAAATGATTTTTTTAACCTTCTTCTAAATCCTCCAATATTTTCTAATGTTTGGTAAGAAATTAGCTGAGTTGATACTGATCTTTTATACTAAGAAACTGATGTAACTTTTATCTTTTAAAAAAATCGTCATCAGTTTCTCTTACCTTTGGCAACAAAACATTTCTCTTCCTCACTTTCTGTCTTTCTGTATGTGTATGTACACACACAGTTGTTTATGATGTGGGCGTGTGTGCTAACACACATAAATAGAGTTACTCTATCAGTTATTTAAGTATAACTGATCAGTTCCTCACTTTAGTTCTTTCTGTACAGAGTAAAAACAGACAAATTTTTTCAACTGAGTCAGATAAAACCATTTAATTTTGTTATTAAACCTAGTCTAAGGTTAGCTCCAGTTAAATCATTTAGTATCAACTATAATATATTACCCTTCATTATTTTTTTTAGTGTTTTAGTTGTTAATAAAACATTGATTTTCCTTCTGTTTTTAATGTGACTGTGCTTAGGTTACTTTCCGCACCAGAATCTATCACTGCAACATCAACAGTCAGGGAGTCATCTGTCTGGACATCCTTAAAGACAACTGGAGTCCCGCTTTGACTATTTCAAAGGTTTTGCTGTCTATTTGTTCCCTTTTGACAGACTGCAACCCTGGTAAGCAAATATTTATTGACACATACACTAAGGCTACAAAAACCAGTGCATTATTATTATTTTTTTTAGTTAGCTTTAAATGTAGATTGAGAGGTAAATGCTATTGATAGAAACATCAGCATAAAACATTTTGTGAGGAAATTACCAATGCCATTTCAAGTAGACTAGGCCAAAGTTGCTCAATACCCTCATTTAATTTGTTAATAGTGTGGCACTCTGTAATTATTTTGTCACCATCATTAATGGAATCCCTACTTTTAAAATTATGTAGGTGCACAGACCACGTCTAACAAGAGTGAAGCAATGTTTCTGACACCGATGTCTCCTTTTCCTGCTTCTTCTGTGCTGCCATATGCTTTTAGACAACTACTTTAATAATGGAGGACTTCTTACTCTCCCTTCCTTTTTGAATTAGTTAGTTATATTAGACATAGTAGTAATGGATATTATAATGATAGCCAGTGAGACTTGAACTAGATTATGATTATAACAACTCAGAGATTAAATCATTTGTGTATAATTCATAACTCTAAAAAATGCCTAACTGCCACATGTGAACTTTAGAAACTTGGGTAGCTGACTTGATCAAGTGATGTGTCTAATTTCACACACATTTTATTTCACTGTGTGGCCATTTTTTTTAAGTTCACTTCCTTTTTCTAAATATTTGAGAAGTCACTAAAGACTGTTACAGTTGTTACCTTGTGCTTAGCAGAGATACATATGCAATAGATAGAGATGGATATTCATTGTGGTGTCATTTATTAAAGCAGAGTATTGGAAATAACCTCAATGCCCATTAATAGATGTAGCTTTTTAAAAGAATGTGACAACTCTATATGACTAATAGGAAAATATCTTCAAGGTAAATTAAATATAAAAAGCACTGGAAAAAATACATAGACACGGCCAGACACCGTGGCTCATGCCTGTCATCCCAGCACTTTGGGAGGCCGAGGTGGGAGCATCACAAAGACAGGAGTTCAAGACCAGCCTGGTCAACATAGTGAAACCCCATCTCAACTAAAAATACAAAAATTAGCTCGACAGTGGTGGTGGGTACCTGTATTCCCAGCTACTTGAGGGGGCCAAGTCAGGAGAATCGCTTGAACCCGGGAGGCAGAGGTTGCAGTGAGCCGAGACCTTGCTATTGCACTCCAGTCTGGACTACAGAGCAAGATTCTGTCTCCAAAAAAAAAATGCATATACACAACATAATATTCTAAATGCTTGTCAATGCATGTAAGAACTCTGGAAAGTAATGTTGTAACAGTTGTTTTCCAGGGAAAGAAAATTCTGGATAGTTGGATTCAGGAAGGAACAGTTTCTTTTTACTGGCTAGTTAAAATATCGTACCATATGTACATATTTTTTTCTTTTTAAAAATCAAAATAAAAATTTATATCAGGTTCACTCTCTGGTTCAGAATTCTACTTAAAACAAAATGGCAAGTAAGTTTTCAAGTGGAACTATGGATAGTGATTAGAGTCATATTGGGCACAGATGAAGGAAGCATTTTATTTGAAGCAGCATTGTGTTGTAAGATTGGGGTTTTATCTAAAAATTACCATTTTCATCTTTTCACAAGCAGAAATATAACCACCTAGCATACTTCCGTTGTTGAATGAAAGGCCAAAATTACAAAATAGTTTTTGTTTATTGAAGACATTTCTTTTATAAAAATCAAATCTAGCTATACAGCTCAAAATTCAATTTTTTTTTTTTTTTTTTTGCTGAAGAGGATATTCCTAACTTGAATATTAAAATATATATATGATCATATTGCTTTAAACTTTTTCTTTTGAAAATCTAGCTATAACATGAAGATACTGCTGAAAAATAAGCGTTTCATTTTAGTAGACTATTAGAACTATACTTTGAAGAAGATACCACAAAATAGCTTTTAATGTTCTTCCCACTTTTCCAGCGGATCCTCTGGTTGGAAGCATAGCCACTCAGTATTTGACCAACAGAGCAGAACACGACAGGATAGCCAGACAGTGGACCAAGAGATACGCAACATAATTCACATAATTTGTATGCAGTGTGAAGGAGCAGAAGGCATCTTCTCACTGTGCTGCAAATCTTTATAGCCTTTACAATACGGACTTCTGTGTATATGTTATACTGATTCTACTCTGCTTTTATCCTTTGGAGCCTGGGAGACTCCCCAAAAAGGTAAATGCTATCAAGAGTAGAACTTTGTAGCTGTAGATTAGTTATGTTTAAAACGCCTACTTGCAAGTCTTGCTTCTTTGGGATATCAAAATGTATTTTGTGATGTACTAAGGATACTGGTCCTGAAGTCTACCAAATATTATAGTGCATTTTAGCCTAATTCATTATCTGTATGAAGTTATAAAAGTAGCTGTAGATGACTAGGAATTATGTCATTTGTATTAAATCCAGATCTGAGTATGTGGTTCATGCTGTTGTGAAAAATGTTTTACCTTTTACCTTTGTCAGTTTGTAATGAGAGGATTTCCTTTTACCCTTTGTAGCTCAGAGAGCACCTGATGTATCATCTCAAACACAATAAACATGCTCCTGAAGGCATAGTTTCCTGTCGTAATATTTTAAGTCAGTCTTGTTAGAAGGTGTGTCTGAGATGATTGTTGATGAAATAAAAATGTGGCTATGAAGATTGACTACTAAAGACTAGCACAAATAAACCAATTCTTAAATTGAAAACATTTAAAATCTTATTAAATGTGTTTCATTGAAAGAATGACCTTAAATATTCAAAAAGGAATTTTAACCCATTGGTCTCAAACACATAAAAACTGTACTTTGATAATATGATGTTTAAGCCAAAAAGAACATGAAATCCTGGCTTACTCACTTAGGAGTCTGGTAATGTCTTATGGAACATGTTGCTTCCAAATTGGTGTTTTTTGTTCAGCATTGGGCAGTATTGTCAGATGTTAACTTTGATGTGGTAGCTAGCTTATGGTGCACATTTTACTTCTAATCCTGGTCTTGAATTTTCGTGGTGTGTATAACCATTCTTACTATGGCAAGTGGCCAGCAAATATAGCCAGAGGCAGAGTTGAACACAGAAATCTTTGTTTGCCTTGGGGGTAGAATAGAACTGTGTTAGTGTACAGATGTGATATTATTTCTCAATGGATGAAATGCCAAATTGTAAGATGTTTTAGAGGTTAAATTTCTTCTTCCTAGTTGTAATTGTAAAGTGTTAGATTTTGGGAAAGTTAGAATTACTTTGCAATATTTAGATTTGCTAACAGAGTATAATTGTGTGGTTTTGTTTGTTTTGTTTCCCTATGACTAACGTAATTATCTCTGGTCATATAGCCAAGGCTGTGGTATATGGGGCAAGTGTCTTCTCCGATCGGCCTTCAATATGGAAATGAAGTATCGTCTTAAAATGTATAGAGTGAAAATATTAACATAAAAATTGCTTCAAGATAAGTGAAACGTGTAGTTGTGTGCATCACTAGAAATAGACTCCTACTCGAATGTTTGTCACAAGTCTTAGAGTAAAATTAAAATTACACTTATATATCTCTTTTTCACTTAAATTTCCCACCCAACACTATTACAGAGGAACACCATACAAAGGAACTATTTTGAATACTTCAGACTTTACATCTATGAAAACCTAACTAATAATCTATAATGGAGTCCAAGTCAATGTGATACAAGTGGAGACCTTTTATTAAGCTGTAAGGTTTTTTAATCAACCATAGGTGAGCTGTATAAAGTAGTTTTTCCTCCACTGCCAAAATTGTACGTTCTACATCCTAGAGTAATAATAAACTTCTCTCTTGGTGCTAAAAAAACTTTTATCATACTGAATGTTAGGATGTTTAGGGATGATATGATTAGACTTCCTTTAGTTACCATGAGCCTCATTACCACCACCAACCTATTTTGCTGACTTGTAGGCTGTGTCTATACTGGTTTGGGATAAAGTGGAGGGAATTGGTTACTTAGAATATTTGCAACTCTTTCACAAACTACCACTGTGGCCTTAAATAAGACACTTTAACTCTTTGAGTTTTAGTTTGTTTATACAGAAGAGTCAATTTGATCATTTCCCTCTTCTCTATTAGCCCTCAAGCTCAATAATTTTAATCTTGTAAATTTTTCTTGCTCTTGTCCTGCTTTCTCTAGAGGGAACAGGCTACTCTTTGAAATGGACTAATAGTATCTTGGTGTTCTAATTGATAGATGAACCTCTGACATGAGAGCCACTGCATGCCAGGGCACTGTTCAGTCACAGATGTGCCTTACCTCATTGGAGACACCTAAAGAGCTTTAGGAGAGCAGACACTGATGATCCTCAGTTGACAGCTGGCAGTGCACGTAGACAGGTTTAAATAACTTGCTCGTTATTACACAGCCAATACAATACTCCCTCTCCCCCTGCACCTCCATTGTTTCCCACTAGGCAAAGCGCTTTTGTTTATAACGTCACAACTTTATATTGAACACGTGCACCCAGACACACACACACACACACACACACATACACACACACACATTATAACTGTTCCCTATAAAAGTAGATATTTGTAGGTGATAACTTCTGGAAATTATAAAGTACAGTATTGTATTTTAGCAAAGCTTTGTTTTAATATTTTAGTCTCAAATGGAACCTTACAAAATATGACTTTGCAATGAATATGAGGTAGGTAGGTTTGTATTCTCCTTTAGTCATTTGTCATAGGAATACTTTTAACGTCACTGATTTCCCTTTATTTGGAAAATGAGATAAACAATGTTATTTTAAACTTATTTAACCATATATTCTATAACCACATCAGAAAATTAATATTATAAGTGAAGCATTTAATAGAATACCTTTTTCAAAACGGCTGTTTTAGTTATCTAGACATTGCCTTTTTTTAATAAGGAAATTTTAATTAACCACAGGAATAAAATTCATGTGATGCTTACAGTTTGACCATGTGTATGCCACTCTTTCTAATACAAAATTTAAGGTATTATTTTCTGATACGTACTTAAAGAACTGGTAGTTAGCCCCACTAACTTGTCCAAATGTTCTTACAACCATGTAAGAATGTGACTGTATGGTTTTTTAAGTCAGTATCAGTCCTGTGAATTTAGATAGTAACCTACGTTATAATGACATAAGTGCAGTACATTAACACATTTTTGTTAACATTTGCATTGTGGTCTTTTGACAGAATTATGGTGTGATGTGAAACATCAATTATTTTTCTCAAATTTTTATAAATTGTCTTAAGAGAGTGAGATAATGATTCTACATAAACATTATCTAATTATATTCCAGTTAGTGGTCTTTATTTTAGGTAAATAAAACATACAAATAAATTTGTTTGTTTCATATTTAAATAAATTACTAAATTTTCTCAGGTAATAGCCAAATAAAAATTAAAATTACATTCTAGTAGATATACATTATTTCAAATGAAATAAAATTTTTCTAGCTAGTTTATCAACTTTTTCTTGTAAAGTTCTTCAGTGATTTAAATGCATAACTCTGCAGTGTGTAATGGCGTGTTTCTATATAGTAAACTGATAGTCCTTTTAAAATGGCTATACAATGAATGGGAGTGGCATTTATAACTGCATTGCTGACAGTAATAGGTAGTGTTAAAGACTTTGTCTTTGTCAAACAGAATTAATCTTGTTAAATTAGAAATGAGGAGTGATCCTCTAAGATGTATGCCTATCATATCTAAGGCATATGCACACTAACCTCACTTATTTTTCTCCCTGCTTATGAGTTCTCCTAAACCCATAAGCATTTCTCTTAAGGGAATATCCTCGAACTCCAGCAGTATCTCTCTTACTTCAGTTTACCTCCTACTGGGCTCTCAGCTTCTTGTGGTTCTAGTAATTTGTGAGACAGGAAGCCCAAGGTGATTTTTAAATGGCAGCATCTAATATATTAATAAGATCATATATTGAAAAGCTAAGTTTTGAAAAGAAAAAAAAGCAATAGATTAATTTGGGCACAAGTACAGTATAAATAATCTTTAATAGTCTCTGTTGTTAATTTAACTATACCTGAGAAACCATGATTAGGCAGAAGAACTTTGGGACCTAGTCCTGGATATATTCTGAAATATATCTGAATATATTCTGGAATATTCCAATGCATAGCAAAAGGAATTGTTTGACAAATATAGGTATTATCAATGACGTATTTACAGAAATTTCAATTCACATTGTTTTCATATCTGTAGGTTACCTTGTTGAAATCTGGTGAGGCTAGAGCCAGTTACTCAAGTCCTCCCAACACAAGTCACTAAAAGCAATTTTTCCCCCAAATCCTCCAATCTCCAGTACCTAAAGTTTATCTCAAGTCCAGCTCCTTTGATGGAAACCTTTCTATTATACTGCTCTCACGTACCTGTTGGTCTGTTTCTCTGAGATGCCTTCTTCACAAACATCAGAAATAATAAAAGGAAATCAAGCATATGCATATTTCCAAGTGCCAACAAGTCAGGTGCCTTCCTCGACAACGTATGGCCTAAAGCCAAGAATTATTATTCCTTTTTCTTTTTGGAAAGGGGTGGGGGGAGATGAAAGGTGATTCTGCTGTATAACTCCTTAGCTGATCTTCACCCTGAGTTTATCTGTTCTACAAATATTATGTGTTTGCTAATTTCAAAGTTCTTTCTGGCAGTGTGGTACATACAGAGATGAATACGTTTTCACATCCTTAAATAGTGTATCGCTTCTCTATCGAGATAGACTTTTCCCTCTTATTAGCAGAGGAGAACACATCTTTGCTAATGTATTTCCATTTTTATTGAATAAGAAACTGAACAGATGTTCCTGCTGAGTTAGCAATGAAAATATTAGTATAATATTTAGTAAGTTTTACTCTATATATAATGTTGAATATGCTTAATACTATTTAATGCTTTTAATTTAATTATTCTTTCTTAAACTCCTCTTAGTACCCCATGTTTGCAGCATGCATTTTGGCATTTCATTCAATTTTATTCCATAACCATATTTCTGGATAATGAGCTTTTGGAAGTTAGTATCTATGCTTCATGTCTCCTTAACTCAGTATCTAGTCTAATATGTAACATGATGTATATTTGCTGAGCGAATGATAATTATATCATGGCAAGTATTCTCCATAAGTTTATCCAGAGACCATTTGAAGCGTATCAGTCATGTCTTCTTTGATTCTCCATGTTGATTCAGTGCTTTGTATGTGGTCAGTGCCACATATTTAAGTTGTTAAATTGAAACTGTTGAATTGAAATACGGGAAATAGCAATGGATTATTCATATAACCTACTTAATGACAATGTATTTAAAATAGACTGACTTAATCTTATAATTTTAAAAGTCCTTAAATTCACCAGAATACTTTCTGTCTACAAAGTTTACATAATTTCTCATTATCATTGCTGTCTTCTTAATTGATATTTCTCCTTTTTTATTGGTAAAAAGAAAACAAATAACATGTATCTGCTTGCAGTGTTTTAGGGAGATCTGTAAAGAAACGAAAACTAATGGCCTTTGAGAAAATCTTTTAAGAGAAATATTTTAGGGCAAGGGAACTAGTATACCATTTGGTAAGGTGAAAGGCGCTACTCTGGAGTGTTGTAAGTCATTTATTAAACTATTCAAGTCTTTGTTTTCTGTGTGTGCATGTCTGTTTTTCACTTGCTTCTGTGAGAAAGGGAAATGGAATAGATGAAGAGTCACATGGTCATTTTTTTCTGTATCGCCGCATGTTCTTTCTTTGCTAGCATGTTGAATGGAAAAGTAACTGGGTAAGAAGCACCCTAGTTTCAGAATTATAATTTCAGCAACTTCTATTTTGTCTCATACCATGAATATTTCTTAAGTCAGCTTAGCAAACTCAGATATGTTGGCTGCTCCCATTTCAGTCCAAGAGGGGAAAGGGAAATCTGTGGAGGAATGGGTTGCCGAGAGGTGTATGGTACTCAGAAGTTCTGACAGTTAGGGGCCCAGGTGTGTAAGGAAAGTCAGGGATTCTCTTGTGATTGAGATTGGGGTACTTAAGTGTTTTTATGAGCATTTCAAGTTGTCATCTACAAAGTGATGAAGAAGAGTAATAATTTATGGAATAAAGGGTATGAGGGGATAATACCTATAGGGCTTTCACTGGCACCCCTTACCTGATTCCTCTATCATTGTTTGAAGAGCACTTTTTAGCCTTCTGCTAAACTCTTGCTGTGGTCACACAACTCTCAAATGGTGAAGGTCATTTTAAATATGCATGAGAGACTGTGTTTTTTCTTCCATGGTTTTTTTTTTTTTTTTTTAATGACACATATAATGTTTTGTTTGTATACATATATCTCAATTATGAGTCCCTAGAAATAAGGGATTTGTGTACACTGGAATATTGATTTAGGTGCTTAGGATTAGCAGTTAATAAAACACGCAAAAATCCCTGCCCTTTCAATTGCTGGGAGACAGGCCAAAAAATTTTTAAAGTTGTGTGTGTGTGTGTGTGTGTGCGCGCGTGCACGCATGTGCATGCACACGCATGCCAGGAGGGACAAAGAAAGGGGAGGTTGAATTGCAGTTACAACAAGGGTAGTCAGGGAAGACCTCACCTAAAAGATGAGTCGAGCTGAAGATGGTAAGGAATAAGCCACATAGGGAAAGAGTATTACAGGCAGAGGGAATACCAACTGAAGAAATCTTGTGGCAAGAGCATGCCCAATGCGTTCAAAAAGCCAGCAAATGCTTAGGAGGGCTGAAGCAGGTGAGCAAGTAGGAGGGGAATAGGAAGCCAAGTCAAGAAGGTGACAGGTGGGCAGATCACATGGAGTCTTGTATTTCATTTTAAGGAGTTTGGTTAGTATTCTAAATAAGATGGGACATCACTGGAAGCTGTTTTTAGCCAAAGAGCAACAGGACATGATTTATTAAGAGCCTCTGATCAAAGTCAGGGAAAAAACTTGCTGTGAGGTTAAGGATTTGGGAGCAGGAGGATGAGTTAGGAGACTAATGCAGTAATCTAGGTGAGAGATACCAGTGACTTCAGCCTGTGTGGTGGCAGTGTAAGTAGTAAGAAAAGATCAGGTTCTAATTAAAGAGAGAGCTAAGAAGATTTGCTGATAGATTGAATATGTGATGTAAAAAAGGAGTTAAGCTTCAGGACCTGAGCAAACTAGAAGACTGTGGTTGTCATTAACCAAGGTGTCATTAACTTGAGGGTGAAGCAGGATACAGAGAAAGATTATGAGCTTAATTTTTGACAGATTAAGTTTGAAATGCCTATTAAACATCCAAATGGAAGTGCAAGACTGGATGTACAAATTTGGCATTCAAGAGTTCTGGGCCAGGGATGTATATTCGGGACATCAGCTATTTGTAGCTGTGAGACCTGTGATCACTCATTCAAGGGAATGAGTGCTGCTAGAAAAGAAAAAAACCTACGCACTCCCAGATTAGGAGACTGAGGAGAGATGAGGAGTCAGCAAAGAAACTCAGGAAGGAATGCTCAAGAAGTGAAAGGAAAACCAGTAGAGTTTGAGAACCTGAAAAGGAAATGAAAAGTTTAAAGGACTTGGGAATGGTCTACCGCCCTGTGATACTACTGATAAGCCAAATACGATAAGGACCTAAATAGCCATTAGCAACTTAGGAGTCATAGTCATTGTTGACTTTTATATGTACAGTTTTGTTGGAGCAGTGAAATCAAAGCTTGAAGAAAGTAACAAGGAATAAAGAACTTGGAGACTCCTGACCATTTTGCAGTGAAATAGAGAAGTGGGGAGTAGTTGGAGTTTCTTTAAGATGGGAGAAATTATAGTATATTGATGGGAAAGATTAGAGAGGGGGAAGTCTATTGTATAGGGGAGGAGGAGCAGTGAGTGTCTGGGCCCTGAAAAAGTTATCTGCTACCTCATTTATTCAGGGTGTTTTCAAAGCTCTGTGCACTACCTTGGCCATCTGTCTTTCTGTCTGACTAGGGTAGAAGCTCTTTGAGAAGCACAGCATCCAGCACTTAGAGCAGCATTGTCATTCACCAAATTCTTCAGTTTCCCTAGATAAACAGGAGGGGATAGGATCTAGCACAGGTGAGGTGTTTGACCCTTGTTGTGAATTTGCAGAGGACAAGGGCATAGGTCAGACTGGAGGGGTCAATGTGGTTAGTAGGAGGTTCTTTGGTCGCTTCTACCCCTCCACGAAACGAGATGTTATTGGCTGAAAGCATGAATGAGGAGACCACAATTTATATATGTGTGTGACCCATTAGTGTCCAGCAGAGTAACTAGTCGTTTACTGTCAAACGAATGATTGAGTTTCTACCTGGATGAGCCTTTCATTTATTTCATAGTTAACGTGTTAAGGAGCATGCAATTAAAATTTCCATATCAGCTCAGATGGCTACTCTTTTTCATCAGCTGTGTTTTAGCATTTGTTTGAATCTTTAGCACTGTAATTTTTGTTTCACTCAAGTGATTTTCCTGAAGTCATTGAAGAATCTACCTTGACACCAAACTAGCGAAATTCAATTATTTGCTGAAAGTTAATACTGTTTTAAATGCTGGACACAAACGATAGGCTGTGTTCCCAAGGAGATCATCATAATCTAGTCAGGAAGAGAGATGTCCAAGGTGAGTTACACAGAGCTTTGAAAAAGCATCAGTGGATGGTGTGGCAGATAATGTCCCTGAGTTTGCTAGAGGAAAAATGACACTAGAAAACTGAGTATTTTATGGATTGTGGTGTTCAGAGAAGGACATAGTGACACCAATTTCTGTGATCCTCACTTCCATCATTGGCCCCCTGGCAAGATTCAGTTACAAGCCTTCTCTCCCTTTGCGCCGCACCTCACTCAGTAAGAAGGGAATTTGAAGATCAGGTTTCATTTCCAGAAAATCCATAGGGCAATCACAGCTTATGACCAAGGCTCATATCTTTTATTCTGCTTACCTTTCCCTGCTATTTTTCTGACTTCTTGCCTCCCAAGATTGATAGGTAAGAAGTAGGGCCTTTTTTTGCTTATTTTCTCTGAAAAACTAGTCAGCAAAGAGGTTGGAGTTTTAATTAGCTCAACTACTTTACTTAGAAAGTCAAGAGTTAAGAAATACTTAGAAGTGAACACTTTTTTTTTCCTGATTGGGTCTTGTTGAACAATACTTTTGTTGTAATTATTGCACATTTAAGCCCAATTATTCTTTTTATCTGAAAAAGAAATAGGATATGACTCTTCTTTTGTAAGCGGATTACAATACTATTTTTTAGAACAGGGTTGTCTAATCTTTTGACATTCCTGGGCCACATTGGAAGAATTGTCTTGGGCCACACCTAAAATACGCTAACACTATAACGGTAGCTGACAAGCTAAAGAAATGGTCCATGCAATAAAGCTCATACTGTTGTAAGAAAGTTGGGCTTCATTCAAAGCCATTATGGGCTGCAGGTTTGATAAGCTTGCTTTAGAATATTTCTGGTAGTTGCACATAGACTTGTAGTTGCTTTATTTCTTATTTTTGAATGAAATCACGTCTTGATTTTGTTCTCTTCCTTCCACTCCTACTGTCTCATTCAGGCCCTTAGTTATTCCTTATCTAAAGGAACCTTTAAAGTTACCCTCTTGTTCATCCATAAAACTCCATTCTTCACACTAATGTCACATTAATCTTCCCAGAGTAAACTCTTTATCAGGATAGTCCCTGCTTAAACTTCAATGGTTGCCTGTTGTTTACTGAATAAACTCTAAACTCCCTAGAAGGCTGACTTTCTGTTATTACATCAGTGTACTTCCTGGAAGCAGCAGCGTCTATTTCAGTAGGAGCTTTGGATGTACTCATTTTGTAGCAAAATACCAGAGTCGCTCTTCCCAATGGCAGCAGTTCCACTTATCACCGAAAAATATTTCCTCAGAGAGAGCGATAGTGACTCATTGAGAACATTTCCTTAATTCATCGACTTTTTCAAGGTTTTCTGCTCATAGGACTACAACTCCTTGGTGCTCTGACTTTTTTACAGTTTTACTACTAGCAGTTGAAAGTATTGATGCATGTAACCTTGTTGCTAGCCATGTTAAGTTTCAATCAAGCATCAGAAAATGGATTGCTTAAGATACTTGGCTAGGCACACCAGTATTTTAAATGTGAATTGATATAGTTGGTGCCTCAAGACAGATGGTGCATTGCTTCTGTGCCTAAGAGCATTTGGCAGTGATGAGATTGAGCCTTCTGCTCAGTTCAAAATGATTCAGTGATGAGTGGGCAACTTTATACTTTTTTGAGGGTTTTTTTTTTTTTTTTTTTTTTGCTGAATTTGAGTATTGGAAGTGTTTTAGCTTACACACTAGCTATATGTAAGTACCTTCAAAAAATGACACTACAGGCATAGGCAAGTACATAATCGGGTTAAGTACTGTATGTCAGTTTGACATATGGTGCCACTTGTTTTTATTTTTATTATAGTGATAGGTTTCCGGTAAGATTTCCAAGTGCAGTTGAACATTGAACAACACGGGTTTGAACTGCACAGGTCCGCTTAATATGCAGATTTTTTTTCCAATAAGTGTATCAGAAAATTTTGGGAAATTTGTAACAATCTGAAAAAACTTGCAAACCACGAACCTTAGAAATATTTTTAAAAATAGTTATGAATTCATAAAACACATGTAGATATTAGTCTGTGTGTTAATCAACTTTGTTATGAGTAAGACTCCTGGTCTACAGTAGGCTACTTCTTTTGGGGAGTTAAAAGTTATATGTGGGTTTTTGCACTGTGTGGGATCACCCCGCTGTGGTGTTCTTCAAGGGTCAGTGGTTTGGCACATTTAAACATGGGCCCAAACTTTTCAGATTTTAATTTAAAAGTTAGGCTGATGTTAGTTAAGCTCAAAAGGAAGGCTTTTCAATGAAGTAAGTTTAGGAGACCAGAGAATTTTAAATCTCATGTTGTTCACCTTTCCTGTTTTATGTTGTTTCCCAGGTTAATACTTCTCAGTCACCTTGCTAAAACAGCATTTTCTTATTTAAGGCCAGGCTAGAATATTGCCACCAATATAGTATCTCTGAAGTCTGTATTTAGAGAATAGCATCTCTGACATCATGTATTTTGTTAACTAAAATTAGAAATCACTTGTATTTCTTTTGACTTGCAGCTTGTTAGAGGGTTCTTAGTCATTAGCTAGACATGTATTTTTTCTCTTCATGTATTTTCAAAGAAGGATATATGTAACTCTGTGGTTGTCATTTGGGAGGCATTGAGTGTTAAATATCATAGGATGCCCAAAGCCCACAAGAAGATAAGAACACTCCGGTGAGGACCTCTGAAGAGAAACAGCAAAAGCATCTCCATTCTGCACTGAGTTGTGGGTTATCATTGTCACGGAGGTGAATAAAGGCTGATTTAGGAGAGGGTGCTATAATGTGGAGGAAACATCCAGCCTATTTATGGCTTGGAAAAAAGGTTTGCTCCTTTGAGCTTGGTTGGGTTAAAACATTGTATTTGCCTGCTCTCGTAATGCTGGAAGGATAAAGAGATCAATAAAGTTTTCTCAGATTCTCTAAGTCAGACTTGTCTCTATTTTCTTAACATTTCCAGGGAAGCCAAGATCACAAAGACTGGTTGATTGTGGTGGTGGGAATATCGGTATTGATTCCATAATATTACTGTAAATTCTTTTTCCAAGATTAAATGTATTGTGCACAGGTACTCTGACCACATCTCTAGATTCATTTTATGTAACATGCTTTATGGACTGATCTTTGAATAACCACCTCTTCTTAGAATCTGCAATTTTGGACATGTCCAGAAGAGTCATTCCCTGTCCAGGACATGGCAGCATATCCTGGGAGAATGGAACTAGAAGACTGATTTAGGAGGACACAGAAACATACCTGATCCCACCCTACCCCCCAAAAAATCTAGTGACTTCTCCGAGAATCACAGGAATCTGCTGCTTCTGCCAGTAGGGACAGCAGCCTTAGTTCCAAAGCTGGGGTTCTGCTGGGAAATCTTTAAAATCACCATCCGTAGAACATATCCAATAAAATCTATATTACACATATACAAAAACCAATTACCAAGGGTTGTGGCCTGACACATTTTGACACTTCCTCTTGAAAGAAATGAGTATGGAGATCACAACTTTTAAATGTTAGTTATATTTTTGCAGTAATTATGGTCATTGATTTATCACAATAGTTTCTTTGTGAGTAAAACACTTCAATAATAATTGGTATCTTAAATCTGACTGCTGGGTCTTTACAATACTGAATTCCAGAGCTAGAATACTTTAATTAATTTAACCACCAGCCTGTAATAGAATAAGCTTTCAAATGCCTTATTTGCTTTCTTGCTCTGTAGCAAGGAATTCTTTTTCTCTTCACTTCTCTGGGCCTGAATTTTCTCAACTATGTAATTGAACTAAAAACAATGAACAACTACAGAAATGTAGTGAAAGGAAAATTTACTTAGTGGTAAAACAATGGGCAGGTAAAGTGTCTGAAGGACTTTTTTTAAAAAGCAGTAAAATATACAGTTTTAAATTGTATGGATAATTATACATTTGAGTGCAGTATGAAGCTTCACTGTTAGAACATTGTTTTTGCTTGTGCTAATAGGTTGTGTCGCATCTTTTTTTGTTGTTTTTTTGTTTGTTTGTTTTTGTCTCTGGGCTCTGAAGATTGAAGTTTATTAATTGCCAAGAAAGAAATAAGTGAGTATATTTCTTTTTAAAAATTTAACAATACCGACAATGGATACATATTTATTAAAGGACATCTTGTTATAATTAAGCAACATGGCTGCCTTAAGATTATTTTAGGGCCAGGTGTGGTGGCCAATGCCTGTAATCCCAGCACTTGGGAGGCCAAGGCAGGAATATCACTTGAGACCAGTTCAAGACCACCTTGGGCAACATAGCAAGACCTTCATCTCTACAGTTAGCCAAGCATGGTGAGCATAACTATAGTCCCTGCTACTTGGGAGGCTAAGGCAGAAAGATTGCTTGAGCCCAGGAGGTCGAGTGTGCAGTGAACCGTGATCATACCACTGTATCCAGCCTTGGTGACAGAGCAAGACCCTATTTTTAAAAGAATATATATATTCTTTTAGGATTTTGCACTGGAGAGCTGGTCTAACCATTTCTGGATGACTCTTATTTCCAGACATAATTGAAAGAATGAATTAAAGAATTTAGAAGCATTCTGGGTGTGGCGGGAACATCATACACATTCTTCTCAAGAGAAAAATCACACATTTCCTAGTTCTTGAGGATTTCTTTTAGTTCCATGTTTTTCCCAGGCCAATAATAAGATGTTTTCACTTTTCTTTGCCGTTTTTTTTTTTTTTTTTTGGAAGAGGTGTGGTGGAAAGGTTTTCCAGAACCAGAGGCTAAGCACGTAGCAGTATAAATATAACTTCTTTATTTCAGCTTCCAGAATGCCTCCTCTTCAGCCTTGCCAGTTCACTGGAATAATGAAGCTGTAAACAATAGTGTAAAGAAGTTCCATCCAGTGATTGAAGTTGAATAGAAAACAAGGAAATAGGCTGATGTACATCAAATAGACCATCTGTACTCTGAGTCCTTCCCAGGTTCACTAAAGGGGGAAGAGGGGACACAGTTTTAGATTTAATTTGTACTGTACCAGATATGAATGTGATAATTTTCCAATGAATATTTGTTAATCTTATCTAATTTAAATAATTACATGTTAAATAAAAGGTGCAGGTGTTAAATTGACTTCCTCCTGGGACCACTTAGCATTTATTTCTTGTTACCTGTAGAAGGACAGAAAGGAAACACAGAAGCCATGTTTTTACTGATGGTGCTAGGCATTGGGAAAGCCCAGGGTAATAGAAACATTTTGTGTTTTTTTTTTTTTTATTCCAAAGCGAATACAGTACATTAAATGAGCAGGTTTTGATAAATGCTTAGTGACATGCCAAATAGCTTACACATATATTTGCTTAAAGGAGCTTTCCTTCTGGAATTAATAAAATTCTAACTAGAAGGAGGTGCAGAAATTAATTCAAGGGATGTAGTGAAAACCCTGGAAGGCTTGCCTCCCCTGTCCGCTTCCCTCCTTTCCCCTCCACTCCTGTCTCTTCTCGCTTTCTTTCCTCCCCCCTTGCCTGCATTCACTGTAAAAAGTAAAGAGCAAGTGAGCGTATAATTACATCTTGCTCCTTTATTTCTGAATTAGTGGGATATTTTTTGGGATTTCTCAAACCACAACATGAAACAGTTTTTCACCACTCCCATCTCTAATATTCCATCTTTTCATTTTACGTTTTGTGAATTGGCCAGTGTTTCTAATTGAAAAAACAAAACTTAAGTGTACAAGAAATGTACATTTCTTTGTTTAATCTTTAAAAAATTTTTTTTCTTGATGCTTTGCATAAAAAACAAAAGGTGCTTTTTCTTTCTGCCCCATCAGAACTGTGATTATTTTTGGTGTATGATATCCTTTAGCACACCATAAGTCTCCACTAGATGTCAGTGTGTCACTAAATGAAAACAGCTCAGCATGCTCTCCAGACCTGTTCTTGAAACAGTGGAAAAGTAAACCCATTTATAATTTTTAACCAGAATGATACAGATGTTTTAGCAGGACAAGTTAATAATAAGAGATATTTATCCTAATGTGTATTAATAACATGAAATCTTCTGTTTAAAAAAGTCAGAAGCTTTCATCTGAGGATTTCAAAATGCTTATGAATAGTCCTGCCTTTTCCCCGTCATATCCACAAAGAATTAGACTGTCAATAAGATCTTGTTTTTATAGTAGACAATCTGAATTGCATGGTGCCAAGATGATAGGCCCAAGATCAATCACAGTTGATGTATGGTAGAACCAGACTGGTGCTTCTTTAATTGCAGACCCTATTCTGCCTAACTAATGCTGCTTCTCCTTTGGTGTTTGTCATGTACTTAGATGCAGATGCCCTTTGAAGAAGTCTGTCATTTGTATTAATTCCTTTCTTATTCAACCAGCTCATCAAGAGTGGAATGATAAGAACGATGAGGTAATTGGTTAAGTTACTATGGGGATGTTTATACCAGAAAAATTAAAAAGCAAAGTGTATAAAGGAAAAAGTACTAAAATTACTTGTGGAAAAGACACTTGGTACTAACTTTAAACTGTTTTGTGCAGATTTGAGAATCTACATTAATTCATAATTTTAAGATTTCATAATGATTGCATAAAGAGAATGCTAAGCAACCAAGAAGATAACAATATTTTACATATATTCTTTTAGGGACAGTTAAACTAATGAAAGCCTCATTAGTTCATTTTCTCAAGTGGGAAAGGAAGGAAAGGAAGTTGTAATTTGGTCTGGTGGTTGAAACTCTTCAGTCTATGAAGATAATGGTGTAAGTTTTACACTGTATAGTTTTTTTTTAAAGAGAAGTCTGCATGTACTTAAATAGTGATATCTCCTAAATTTTATGAATACGCAGGTTACAAGTATGTAAAAAGTATGTTTGTGAAGAAAGATTAAGAGAATATATTTAAAAAGGTTAGAGAATAACCTTTCTAAAAAGATTAGAAAATAAAGATTAAGAGAATACACAGAAAAAAAGGAAGTACCGGTAAACTTAATTTCCTCTATGTGGCATTATTGTTTTTATCATAAATATCAAGGGAAAAAATTGTTTCTCCTTTATTGCCCATATTGTAAAAATTTGTGACAATCTCAACTTTAGAAGGGCTTACTCATATCATTGAGGTACACTGTAAACAATTGTAATTCAAGAAGATGGATAGGCTTCATGCTTGGTTTGTTACCAATGTTTCAGTTAAATCGTAAAATTCAAAGTAGAGATACCTGATCAGATTTTCAAACCTTAAATTTTAGGTAAAGATAAATGATTGCCCAAATCCGAGCAGGCTCTTCGCTGTAGTATTTAGTGCATTGTTTGTGTTAAGTAAATTTTGATGAAGAACTGTTTAATAAATGTAGCCATCCTCAGCTTGTGTTTTCATTTTAAATGGTTTAGTTTTAAAACAGTTACTAGCAAAATGCAAGAGAATACCAAAATTAAAATTGCTATTTATTTTGCATGTTTGGACCTATATTTAGACGCAGAACTTGTATTATAACAAATCATGCATGCATCAGATTGAAGTATAAAATGATAGCATTTCATATATATAAAAGAAAACTTGTATTTCATGTCTTATATGCCCCAACTTGCTAATCTTCAGGAAAATGCAAATCAAAACCATAATGAGATATCTTCTCACCCCAGTAAGAATGGCTGTTATCAGACAGATGAATAATGATGGATGCTGGTGAGGATTCAGATGAAGGGAAATACTCCCACACTGCTGATGGGAATGTAAAGTAGTACAGCCATTCTGGAAAACAGTCCGGAGTTTCCTCAAAAAAACTAAAAATAGAACTACCATACGATCCAGCAATCCTACTTTTGGGTATTTTTGTGTATTTATCTGAAGGAAAATGAATCAGTATATCAGAGATAATCTGCACTCCCTTGTTGCAACACTATTCACAGTAGCCAAGATAAATGGAGTCATCCTAAGTGTCCATCAGTAGGTGAATGGATAAAATGTGGTATATATACACAATGGAGCACTATTTAGCCATAAGAAATACCACATTTTTACTCATGTAATCTAAAGAACATGATCTCATAAAGGTAGAAGTAGAGAGTAGAATAGTGGTTACTAGTGGGAAGGGCAGGAGAGAAGGGAAGATAGGGAGAGTTTGCTTAACAGACATAAAATTACACCTAGATAAGAGGAATCAGTTCTCGTGTTTCACAGCATTCTTGAGTGTCTCTAGTTAACAGTATTTATTGTATATTTTCAAATAGCTAAAAAGAGGACTTTGAATGCTCCCAATACAATGATAAATGATTGAGGTCATGGATATGCTAATTACCTTGATTTACTCTGATAATTTTACCTTGTATACATGTATCAAAATATCACTGTACCCCATACGTATGTATTGTATCAATTTAAGAAAAGCCATGAGATAAAAAAGC
The DNA here is from genome assembly GCF_009761245.1 of Sapajus apella. Classification (NCBI taxonomy): domain Eukaryota; kingdom Metazoa; phylum Chordata; class Mammalia; order Primates; family Cebidae; genus Sapajus; species Sapajus apella. Next base: position 13,997,640 of record NW_022436968.1, on the reverse strand, counting down.
GTTTTTATAGAAGAAAAAAATATATATATACAAAATCATCTCCAGAAATCTTTTCTTTTTAATGCTGATATTGTAGGAATTCAAAGCACATTGAATTTTACCAGTAACTATACACTAAAACTTATTAGCTCGTATAAATCACTTCCTGTCCCTGTACCTGCCTGGAACACATTGTTGGGTAAATGAGGATTTTGGTATGAGAGAGAGGAGAGAGGCCCAGAGCACTGTAGCTACTGCTGGAGAGAACAGGCCCCTAGGGGAACATGCCCTTAGAAAACAGATCAGCACTCATGCCGTTTCCAGCTTGAACTTGAAATTACATGGAGACCTTCCTAAAAGGTAGACTGATTCTGTAGGGCTGGGGCAGAAAAGTCTGCATTTCTAACAAGCTCCCAGGTGGTATCTATGTTGCTGTTATGAGGGAACAAACATAATCTGATTGTCTATGGCAAGGCTTGTAACCTCCACCCAGAAGTCCTTTAAATCAGAAGTTCTAGCACTTGAGTGGGACTAAGAATCAACTGGACAGGTTATTAAAACAGAGATCCTTGGGCCCCATCACAGAGATTCTAATTCAGCAGGTGAGGGCTACAAATCTGTATTTTTAACTGCTGATGCTAGGGCAGGGCTTCAAGTAGCAATGCTTTAGACAACACATTCTCAAGCCACATGTCCAATCCTGACAGAGCACCTGCTATTCTAATATATCCTTGAGTTCTAAGCTATGAGTGTTTTGTGATATGCTGCAAAGGTTAGCTCAGCATTCTCATTTTTGCCAAAATAGTAATCATCCAGAAGATCTCTCAATTTGAACTTTCAAGATGTCTTTTGTGTCTTTGTAAGCTCAGCCACTAACAGGAAGATCAAGATTTAGTACTGATGGCTTGTATACTGTTATCAGGAGGATAAGGAAAAGAAATTCAGTAGGCACTAGAACTCAAAACATTTAGATCATCATTTACTGACTGTGGTGTGTGTTGCATTGTTTGAAATCCACAACTTGCTAAGGATATTTGGCTAGAGTTTGCAATGATACTGATTTAAATGTTGCACTTTTTCTTGACAAAATCTTTTCAAAATTGACAAATATTTTCAGAACTTGGAAATGTATTGAAAAAAAATTCGTAGGCAACTGGGGAAAACTTCTTAAAGTTATTATCTCATTAGAGCAATGTTTATTCCATTCTTAGAGGATAAAGATGGAACTAAACATAGAAGTATTTTAACTTCACATAAATTAACATGAAAGAAAATTTCAGTGAATTATTATTGCAATAGCTTAAAATACAAAACTATTACTTGATTTTGGTTTCTAAACAGTAGTTCTTTTTTATTTCAATCAGTTTTATTTTTCAGTGTCTTTAAATGTATTAGTATTATGAGAAAATACGGTTATAGTTCCTTGACATTTACATAGCAGTATTTGATGATAATCTCTTCAATTTAAGGATGATCAAATTTTAACGTTTCTCAAAGATTAAAGCACATTGAATATGGAGATTGTATATTTTTTCATTTTGAAGATCAGTTTTACTTATTTCATTAATATATAGTTACTGTATTTGAGTTGTAGTGTTCTGTAATTTGTAAAATTTCTCTAGTGGGCATGCATTTAACAATATTAGCTTTCTCCATTGGAGATTTGTGAGAGAACTAAAAAAGTATTCCATGCCACAGCTGGGTACTACAACTGGAAATAGCTAAGCAACCTTGTTTTCATAACATAACAACATGTACTATATGAAAATTACAATAATAAGATTTACCAAATATTGCTTGTTAGAGGCTGGTCTAAATAGCAATACTATTCTGAACAAATCTATCCAAAGCATATTTTTTTTCCTTCCATGATGTAAAAATCTCTAGGTTATCTATATTGGATGGATTTCTTGGATAACTTTCAATGTTAATGGTTTACATGCTATTGTATCACTATAAAAGATTTTAAAATGAGATATCTCCTCTACCTCACCAATCCACTTAGTTCCCAGCTGTTTAACCTTGGGCACATTGCTTAACCAATTCCTTTGTTATATGTTATAAACAGGCTTTTTACTTAATAGATATGACTTCAGTCCATCATTAGGGCATTTCCTCATTTGTGTGACTATCTGATTGACTGTCTCCCCTGCCTGGATTTCTGAAGGACAGGAGCTCAAGGACTAAGGCTTCTCACTCTTCATTGCCTCTCCAGGGTCCCACATATTGTCTAACTTTGTAGTAGCTCAATAAATACTTAGTAGTTATTTGCAATTAATGACTTATCTGTACTCATATGTTAACAGAAATTATTTCCTTAGACCGTCAGCCTTGGGAGCCAGTCAGAATGTGTATTAGTGGTTATTTTGTGCCTCAGTCTCCCAAATTTCTTCCTCTAGTTCAAGTAAAGGAGGACTGGTTGCTTGGAAATTTCTCAAGTGCCATATTCCTTCATTTTAAATGTGCCTGCTTTGACTTCTCTGATTGACTTCCAGAGTAGCCCTGAGAACCCACAGGCTGTGGCTGCTGCAGCAGGTGGAGTCCCCGCCACCCCTGGACCTGGGGCGCCTGACTTCACGCGAAGATGCCTTCATCAAAGAGATGGGAGCTGTCAGACGCTTGCAGAGTCAACGTTCTCCTCCATGTCCGTACTTTTCTGCTTTCACTCCCTGTAAACCCAGTGGCCCCTCCGAAGCTAGGGATTGCTGAAATGTTGTATTTGTCTCATCCTAGGCTACAAATAGGCTCCTTGGAAACAGGGTTGACATTTTTCTATATTCAGTGTCTAACTTGATGACATACATTTTTATGCCTGTAAGAAATTATGCTGACACAGCATATCTGAGAGAAATTTTCCTACTTCTACTTCTGTGTCCAGGGACTTGGGGCTTTCAAGTCTGTTTCTTCTCCTGGTAAACTTAAATTCTCCAGAGCATATCACCAAAAGGTTTACCTAAGCACACTATTTCCTCTGCTTCTGAAGTCATTTTGTGAGTTGTTTCTGACCGTTCTCAACTCAGCCCAGCCTAAGAATTTTCTCTCCTTTCCCTCTGTGTCCTCCCTCCTTCCCTTCTGGATCCTTTGCGTGGCCAGCCAGGTGTCTCCCACTCCCTGGCATAATTTCCCGTGGGAGAGGGGAAGAGGTCTTTTGACTACTAAAGTGTGAATTTGTATCTTAAAATGTGGCATCAAGAAATATACAGAGGCAATGTTTTGCATCAAATTTATTTCTACATTTAGTATTGTTGCTATTTCTTTGAGGTTATAGATATATAATACATGAAGACTTTTACAAGTTTAAAATTAAAAGATATGTAAACCAGGTCTTGCATTCATATTATCTTGGGTCATCTGTACGGTTTGAATTTCTTTTTGTTATTAATAGGAAAACATTGTTTTAGACCTCAGGAACACTGGCCATCCCCCTCATTTTCATCTAATCATTTAATTCCTTTATCCTTATATTTTTTTCAGTGCAATCCACTGAATTGTATTAATTTTAGTTTTATCCTCCGTAGAGAGGATGAATGATTTGATAGTTGCCTTCAAGCTTTTAACAAGATTTTTGGTAGTTTTTTTTTTTTTTTTTTTTTTTTTCTCCAGTTTATGAGAAGCAAAGAGAATTTACTGAGGGGAAACTGTTGATAGATAAGAAGACTGGGCATATAGCATGGCAGAGCATTGGGCTGTCCAACCCACACTAGCTGTGTAACCTCGGGAACATTGCTTAACTCTCTGATCTAAATTTTTCATCTGTAAGATGCAAATGGCAATAGTACTTATTTTGTAGGGTTGCTGTAAGGATTAAATGAGAAAATGATTGTAAAAAAATACAATAACAAACAGCTCCTTCAAGCCTTCATTTTCAGAAAAGGGACCCTATTTCCTAGACGATTTGACTACTTCAGTTCTTTTTCTTGTTTAATCCCCTGATTAACTGAAACTATTCCACTTTGTCATAGCTAGCTTATTTATTTATTTGGCATAAGTATTTCCAACCATAGATCAACTTTTTTTAAAACCTACAAAAAATGGGAGATTAGAGCAGTCAGGCAAATTGTCATGATGCCTTGTTGAGACGTTGCAGAAGGAGCATGCCTCTGCCTGAATCCTAGAATGCCTTCTTGTAATAGCCTCATCAAACTGCCTTGTATCCAGTAAATGTTTGAATAAATCTGTTAATTTCTGGGAAGTCCTAAATGTGTTTATCCCTTGGGAGGACAGATTTCCTGGGCCTACACAATGAACCTGTACCAGGATCTCAAGCAGGCTGCTTTTCTTTTTTTACTAGCTGTAAGTTTGCCACTGCTGGTTTTATAACTGTGCTGTCAATAACTGACATCAGTCCTTCAAGATAGTCCTAGCAGTTGACAGCAGCAACAATAAGGCAACAGGATTCTTGTTTTTGGATCATTACTTTATATTTTATATAACCATATTCTTTAATACCTAGCTTCAACACTTATGACATATATTTCTGAAAATTATTTAACAAATGTTTGCTGGTTTTCTAATGTGTAGTCTTTGTTGTTTAGCTTTCAGAAATGATTTAGAAGAACCAAGGTAAGAAGGTAGGGTAGTTACACTTTAAGATAAATCTTTTGAGATATTATTCATTCTTAAATACATCATTCAGTTTTTTTATACTTTCAGAGAAGTTTTTTCCCTGAAAATATCTCTTGATTCCATTTTCCAAAGAATCCACATTTCTGAATAACATAGCTATTTTTTTATATCTTGATTCCTTTAATTAAAACATGTTTCATACAAAACTCCTTTCAGTCAAATTGAAACAATGTGGCTTATAGTGTCTGTAAAAGGGGTGATTTGTTTATCTTACCTGAGGAGTAAGCTGGGAGGGGGCTTTTATTTTTTATTTTTTTTCTTTTGCACAGGTGGCCTTAGGAGCAGCATGAGAGGAAAAGAGCAGGTATTGATTATATACATTAAAGATGGTGACTCTTCAGGACTCTACTGGGAGCTCTTGTTAAAATGTCACTCCGTAACTCCTACAGCAGTGATCCAGATGAAGGAACACAGCCACAGGGAATAACCAAGGTGCACTGGGGCATAGTCTCGACTGCAGCACTGTGTGTCATTCAGCTTCCTTGTTACTGTGGGGAAGACTGTGCTGCTGAATAATCAAAGGCTTTGTGATACTCAGAGCATGAAACATCGCTGTCTTGCCTGTAGAGGAATAGAAAGGAAGGACATTCTAATTAAAGGACACATCATGTTTAGAGGCCTGATAGAGCAGATGGCAGCCAGAGAAAGTTTTAGGAGCAGAGTTGATATACCTGGTGACTAATTGAATAAGAAGTATAAAGAAGAAGGTGGATTTTAAAAAATGACCTTAAGTCTTTTAGTTCGGGTAACTTGCTCTATGAATCAAGAAAGGAATTATCACTAAGGAAAGGGGTAAGAGCAGGAGAGGGAGAGAACTCACTGCTACTGTGCCTGGTCATTGCCAAATGTGATTTCTTGATTCTCTGAAAACTCGGTGAAGCAGACATAGTAAGACTAAGAGATTTGTCCAAGTTTATAAAGCTAATGAGACCAATTCAAGCTCAGGACCTCTTAACTGCAAAGCTGGTGGCCTTTTGTTACCATATCACGGTGAATAGAAACATAAGCCACATTATCTTAGGAAGAATGATCCCAGAATTATGCCCCAATTCTAGAACACACACCAGTCAAATGAATAGAACTATGCCAAAAAAAAAGAAAGTAATCGTTACTGTAAGGACTCAATGTCTGCAACAACCTGCCCAGTCATACATTCTCAATTTGCTTCAAATGCTGAATATTTAATTAAAGAGAAACTTGGTTTGGCACACAATTCAATCACTGAAAATACAATGCTGCCATGTTTTGCTGTTTTAGTAGCTATAAAATTGGCCACAGGCCTTGAAACTGAATGTCAAACATTCCTGTACTGAACCAACTGCCATTTGTAAGCTGTTCTTATATTGAACCTTCCTTCCTGGAAATTTTTGCATTAGAAATCCTTCCTATACTAGTTCAACATGTTGCTTCAGACATGATAAACTGCCATAGAATATAGATTGGCTCAGGTCCTAAACAGTACTGGGGGGAGACTCATCATTACTTCATTTCCTATCATAGAGAACATAGAGCCTATGCTGTACGAGATCCAAAGCAGTGTTTCTTAAAGTGTAGTCCAAGAACATGTCATTTTAGTTGATAGTTAATATTCAGGCATCTGGGCTGTGCTCCAAATCTACTCTAAAAGAAGTTATTGCAAAGTAGCCCAGGAATGTGCATTTCACTCAATGTCTAATGTCATTTTTATGCATACAAATGGTTGAAACAACTGGGTAAGATGTGGACCATGACCATATAGTGCAATAGAGGTATTTCTCCCAGAGTAATAGACAAGAACAGGTCCATAGGAGTAGATTCTCTACAGCCATCGGTTGTTCATTTTTCTTTTTCACATCCTGAGATGGAATTTACAAAAAAGAAAGTCATCATTTTTATTTGCTAACAATGACTGCTACAGTCAGCATGCCCGTTATAGTGACAGCCTCCTAAAAGGATGCCTCTTGCTGGTTAAACTTTTATGTGGTTTGTGTGAGAGGGGTATTTCACATGACATAAAACACTGCTGTTCCATTTTCATAGCTTTATACTGTTTTTAAATTTCTGTAGTTGTAACTTTCAGTGATTTTTAATGGAGTTAGCCAAAAAATATTTTTCTCCCAAGTAGTGCAGTATTTATAGTGCTACTCCAATATAATTCTCAATCAATGAAATAAAGCAAAAATATGTCCCATACAGAGCACAGCATGCCATGGTCACTGATTTCTTAAGTGTATGAAACAAAAAGTAACCAAGAAAAAAAAAAAAAGACAAAGTGTTTCTGGAGACAGCTTTATGGCTCCAAAATTTTTAAAATTGTTTTTTACATTTTTATTTGTTATACTTTAAGTTCTGGGGTGCATGTGCAGATCGTGCAGGTTTGTTACATAGGTATACATGTGCCATGATGGTGGTTTGCTGTATCCATCACCCCATCATCTACATTAGGTATTTCTCCTCATGCTATCCCTCCCCAATATCCCCACCACTGCTATTCCTCCCCTAGCCCCCAACCCCCTCCCCCAGGCCCCAGCGTGTGATGTTCCCCTCTCTGTGTCCATGTGTTCTTATTGTTTAACAACCACTTATAAGTGAGAACATGTGGTGTTTGGTTTTCTGTTCTTGTGTCGGTTTGCTGAGAATGATGGTTTCCAGTTTCACCCATGTGCCTGCAAAGGACGTGAGCTCATCCTTTATTATGGCTGCATAGTATTCCATGGTGTTTATGTGCCACATTTTCTTTATCTAGTCTATCATTGATGGACATTTGCGTTGGTTCCAAGTATTTGCTATTGTGAATAGTGCCACAGTAAACATAAGTGTGCATGTGTCTCTATAATAGAATGATTTATAACCCTTTGGATATATACCCAGTAATGGGATTGCTGGGTCAAATACAATTTCTATTTCTAGATCCTTGGGGAATTGCCATACTGTCTTCCACAATGGTTGAATTAATTTACACTCCCACCAACGTGTGGAAACATTCCTATTTATCCACATCCTCTCCAGCATCTGTTGTCTCCTGATTTTTAAATGATTGCCATTCTAATTGGCATGAGGTGGTATCTCAATGTGGTTTTGATTTGCATTTCTCTAATGACCAGTGATGATGAGCTTTTTCCATATGTTTGTTGGCTGCATAAATGTCTTCTTTTGGAAAGTATCTGTTCATATCCTTTGCCCACTTTTTGATGGGGTTGTTTGTTTTTTTCTTGTAAATTTGTTCAAGTTCTCCATAGATTCTGGATATTAACCCTTAGTCAGATGGGTAGCTTGCAAAATTTTTTTCCCATTCTGTTGGCTGCTGGTTCACTCTGTTGATAATTTCTTTTGCTGTGCAGAAGCTCTTAAGTTTAATTAGATCCCATTTGTCTGTTTTGGCATTTGCTGCCATTGCTTTTGATGTTTTGATCACGAAGTCCTTGCCCATGCTTATGTCCTGAATGGTATTGCCTAGGTTTTCTTCTAGAGTTTTTTATGGTGTTAGGCCTCATGTTTAAATCTTTAATCCATCTAGAGTTAATTTTTGTGTAAGTTGTAAGGAAGGGATCCAGTTTCAACTTTCTGCATATGGCTAGCCAGTTTTCCCAACACCACTTATTAAATAGGGAATCCTTTCCCCATTGTTTGTTTTTGTCAGGTTTGTCAAAGATCAGGTGGTTGTAGTTGTGTGGAGTTCCTTCTGAGGCCTCTGTTCTGTTTCATGGGTCTATATCTCTGTTTTGATATCAGTACCATGCTGTTTTGATTATAGTAACCTTGTAATATAGTTTGAAATCAGGTAGCATGATGCCTCTAGCTATGGTTATTTTTTGGGTTTTTTTTGTTTGTTTGTGTGTTTGTTTTTGTTTGTTTTTTTGCTTAGGATTGTCTTGGCTATGCAGGCCAAAATTCCATTTTTACATTTATAGAAAGAGCAATAAAATAATTTCATTCATTGTGTGTGTGTAAAGGGATGCAATCTTGATTGAAAACCCTCGGTCAAAAATATGTTGTGCCTGGGAAACTATACTTAATGCTAATTGGGAGTATTTGAAAAGAGAAAATTCACTGAGCACTTGATAAATAAGCACAATGGGTGTGCTCTACACACTAGTAAAGCCTGAGTCCTATATGTCCCAGATTAAATATTTTGTAGCCCATGCATAAGATGAAGATCTATTTTCAAGCATTAGCCAAAGCGTTGCCTCACAAAATTAGTAAAAAACTCAAAGAAATGAGAATTAACCAAATTTTATTATTATATATAATTCTGCTTAAAACCTAGCTGAAAAGTGAAAAAGCTCAAGCAACTTCCTTTTCACATGTCTCTATAACATTAAGCAATGAAACTCAATGATGCTTTCAGTTACTTTTACTACATTTACCAGCGCCTTCCCTGAAGTAGTCTAGAGACCCCTTTGGGAGCTAAAATATACATATATAAAAAGAAGGGGATAAGAAATCAAATTAGTGATATATATATATATATATATATGTCCTAAATATATGGGGCAAGGAGACAGCTCTAAGCTAAAATAATCTGGAAGGTTTCCTGGAAAAGGGGCCATTGAGCTGAACCTTTATAGAAATTGGGGAACAGAAGATGGAAGAAGACATTGGTAATAACTTGGGTGCTTTGGAAAAGTGCATTTGGTAGATTTTGTGCTTAAATATAATTGTAGGAAAATATGTGTGTTGAGGAGTTAGAAATCACATTGGATTCCAGGGCAAGAGTGCTGAATAGGAACAGCTCTGGTCTGCAGCTCCCAGTGAGACCAATGCAGAAGGCAGGTGATTTTTGCATCTCCAACTGAGGTACACAGATCATCTCACTGGGACTGGCTAGACAGTGGGTGCAGCCCACAGAGGGAAAGCAGAAGCAGAGTGGGGAGTCACCTCACCCAGGAAGTGCAAAGGGTTGGGGAACTCCTTCCCCAAGTCAAGGGAAGCCATGAGGGACTGTGCCATGAGGAATGGAGCTATCCAGCCCAGATACTATGTTTTTTCCATGGTCTTCGCAACCCACAGACCAGGAGATTCCCTCAGGTGCCTACATCACAAGGACCCTGGGTTTCAAGCACAAAACTGCCTGGCTGTATAGGCAGACACCAAGCTGGCTGAAGGAGTTTTTTTTTGTACCCCAGTGGCACCTGGAATGCAAGCGAGACCGAACCATTCACTCCCCTGGAAAGGGGGCTGAAGCCAGGGAGCCAAGTAGTCTTGCTCAGTGGATCTGAACCCCATGGCCCAGCAAGCTAAGATCCACTGGCTTGAAATTCTTGCTGATGGCACAGCAGTCTTAAGTCTACCTGGGACACTCAAGCTTAGTGGAGGGAGGGTCATCCACCATTACTGAGGCTTTAGTAGGTGGTTTTTCCTTCACAGTGTAAAAAAAGCCACCTGGAAGTTCAGACTGGGTGGAGCCCAATGCAGTGCCACAAAGCTACTGTAACCAGACTGCCTTTCTAGATTCCTCCTCTCTGGGCAGGGCATCTCTGAAAGAAAGGCAGCAGCGCCAATCAGGGGCCTTTAGATAAAACTCCCATCTCCTTGAGACAGAGCACCTGGGGGAATGGGCAACTGTGGGTTCAGCTTCAGTAGACTTAAACGTTCCTGCCTGCTGGCTCTGAAGAGAGCAGCAGATCTCCCAGCACAGCACTCAAGCTCTGTAAAGAGACAGACTGCCTCCTCCAGTGGATCCCTGGCCCCGTGCCTCCTGACTGGGAGACACATCCCAACAGAGGTCGACAGACACCTTATACAGGAGAGCTCTGGCTGGCATCTGGTGACTGCCCCTCTGGAAGGAGCAGGCAGCCATCTTTGCTATTCTCCAGTCTCCACTGGTGAAACCTAGGCAAACAGGGGCTGGGTGGATCCCCAGAAAACTCCAGCAGACCTTCAGAAGAGGGGCCAGACTATTAGAAGGAAAACTAACAGAAAGAAATAGCATCAACCTCAACAAAAAGAATGACCACACAAAAACTCCATCTGAGGGTCACCAACAGCAAAGACCAAAGGTAAATAAATCCATGAAGATGAGGATAAACCAGGGCAGAAAGGCTGAAAATTCCAAAAACCAGAATGCCTCTTCTCCTCCCAAGAATCATAACTTTTCACCACTGAAGGAAAAAAAACTGGACAGAGAATGAGTTTGATGAAATAACAGAAGTAGGCTTTGGAAGGTGGGTAATAACAAACACCTCTGAGCTAAAGGAACATGTTCTAACCCAATGCAAAAAAGCTGAGAACCTTGAAACAAGGTTAGAGGAATTGCTAACTAGAATAACCAATTTAGAGAAGAACACAAATGAACTGATGGAGCTGAAAACACAGCATGAGAACTTCATGAAGCATACACAAGTATCAATGGTTGAATTAATCAAGTGGAAGAAAGGATATCAGAGACTGAAAATCAACTTAATAAAGTGTGAAGACAAGAATAGAGAAAAAATGAAAAGGAATGAACAAAGCCTCCAATAAATATGGGACTATGTGAAAAAAACAAACCTAAGTTTGATTGGTGTACTGCAAGTGGCAGGGAGAATGGAGCCAAGTTGGAAAACACACTTCAGAATGTTATCCAGGAGAACTTCCCCAACCTAGCAAGACAGGCCAACATTCAAATTCAGGAAATACAGAGAACACCACAAAGATACTCCTCGAGAGGAGCAACCCAAAGACACATAATCCTCAGATCACCAAGGTTGAAATGAAGGAAAATATGTTAAGAACAGCCAGAGAGAAAGGTTGAGTTACCCACAAAGGGAAGCCCATCAGACTAAAAGCAGATCTCTCTGCCGAAACTCTACAAGCCATAAGAGAGTGGGGACCAATATTCAACATTCTTAAAGAATAGAATTTTCAACCCAGAATTTCATATCCAGCAAAACTAAGCTTCATAAGTGAAGGAGAAATAAAATGCTTTACAGACAAGCAAATGGTGAGGGATTTTTTCACCACAAGGCCTGCCTTACGAGAGCTCCTGAAGGAAGCACTAAATATGGAAAGGAAAAACTGGTACCAGCCACTGTAAAAGCATACCAAATTGTAAAGGCCATCAGCACTATGAAGAAACTGCATCAAATAATGGGCAAAATAACCAGCTAGCATTATAATGACAGGATCAAATTCACATGTAACAATATTAACCTTAAATGTAAATGGCTAAATGCACCAATTAAAAAGCAAAGCCTGGCAAATTGGATAAAGAGTCAAGACCCATTGGTGTGCTGTATTTAGGGACCCATTCACACGCAAAGACACTCATAGGTTCAAAATAAAGGGATGGAGGAATATTTACCAAAGGGGGGGAAAAAAGCAGGGGTTGCAATCATAATCTCTCATAAAACGGACTTTAAACCAACAAAGTGAAAAGAAGACAAAGTAAGGCATTATATAATGGTAAAGGGATCAGTGGAACAAGAAGAGCTAACTATCCTAAATATATATTTACCCAATACAAGAGCACCCAGATTCATAAAGCAAGTTTTTAGAGACCTACAGACTTAGACTCCCACACAATAATAGGCTACTCTACTATCTGAGGGTTACCTGATGACTCATGTCACCTTCTTCTAGGCTTTTTTTCTATCTTCTGGCTTCTCTCCTTCTTTGACCTTTTCTCTGACCTTTACTCATTTTTGTGTCTTTTATCCAGAGGCAGAAAAAACAAGCACACACACCAGAAATTCCTCCCTTCTTCTCCTGACAGCTTCCCCTTTCTCTGATGTCTTGTTTACTGCTGACATCCAGGCTCTGCTCCAAGTTGGGAAGGAGTAACCAGTCAAGGTATTTCCAAATAAAGACAGTTCTCTTCCTAACAGAAATTCTGGTTCTGGCTATTAAAATCTTAATAAAAATTTAGTATCATTACACATACCACGACAAATGACAAATGTAACAAGTAAGTATAATCCTCTTTTGTTCCTGAGATCTCTGCCTCACTAACTTGAACACTCCATCTATGTTTTCTTTCAAAATGGCATTGTATTATTTTTGGGTGATCAGTGTTCTTTCTTTGCCCTCTCCCTTCTCTCCCCTTTTCCCCCCATCTCTCCCCTGTGACAATGAGAGGGATATTAAACTCTTCCTGTCAGGAAGAGTCACTTAAGATCTGGTATACTTTAAACTGCTCCTTGGAAGCAACTAATATTCATTACTTTTTAATAACTTCTTGCCCACCTTAATATGGGTTTTACATTCATATACATCATCTTATTTAATTATTTCCATAGCCATATGAGAGAGGTATAATTATGCCCCCTCCTTATTTTTTTGAGATAGAATCATGCTGTCACCCAGGCTGGAGTTCAATGGTACCATCTTGGCTCACTGCAACCTCCACCTCCTGGATTCAAGAGATTCTCCTGTCCCAGTCTCCTGAGTAGCTGGGATTACAGGTGTGCACCGCCACACCCGGCTAAATTTTTGTATTTTTAGTAGAGATGGGGTTTCACCACATTGGTCAGGCTAGTCTCGAACTCCTGACCTTGTGATCCACCCACTCACCCTCCCAAAGTGCCGGGATTACAGGGGTGAGCCACCACCCCAGGCCCCCATTTTTATAAATGTGGTAACACAAGATTACAGAAATAACCTGTTCAAGACAATATGGCAAATTCAAGACAGAGTAGGGGTTTGAAACCAACTCTGTCCTCAGGGATTTGAAACAAGTTTGTCTAATTTTGAAAAACTTTCTATTATTTTGGCATCTCTCCAAATTTTTTTTAAATATTTGACTCGACTGAAAGAATTGCTGTACTAATGTAAAATAGCTACCAGTATGTCATCTCTCAAATTACTATTAAAACAAATCTTTCCACAAATGTGCCTCATATTATGAGCCTTATTATGCATTTTCCTGTACTCCAATCACAGAAAACATCTAACCAGTTGACCTTTCCATTCTTGACTTTAGAGAATATTCCATATTTCTTAGTGAGACTCATTCCTCCCAGCCTTCAAGTCCATTTTCTGTATGTCCTTAAACACTACTGTATTAGAGTTCTCCAGAGAAACAGTAGCAATAGGGTGTGTGTGTACAGAAAGAGATTTATTTTGAGATATTGACTTACATGTTATGGCTGGCAAGTTCAAAATCTGCAGGGTTTACTGGCAGACTGGAGACTCAGAGAAGAGTTACTATCTGAGTTTGAAGACACCCTGGAGGCAGAATTCCCTCTTCACTGGGGAACCTCTCTTAAGGCCCTCAACTGAGTGGATGAGTTTATCTATATTAGGTAGGGCAATCTTCTTTACTAAAAGTCTACTGATTCAAATGTTAATTCTATCCAAAGAATACCTTCACTGAAACATCTAGAATAGTGTTTGAACCAAATTTCTGGGTATCATTACCTAGCCAAAATGACAGACAGAATTAACCATCATAACTACTTACCCCTAAGCTGCTGTTTTTCTTAGATGTACATCTTTGTGTGCAGAGAAAAATGTCTGGAAGAATACACACTAGAATTTTTACAACTAGAGAGAATGTATTGCCTCACACTACAAGAAGAGGGAGAAACTTAATGTTTGGGGAAGGACCATTTTGTATTGCTTACATTTTTTGAGTGCATTGTTATTTTCAAATTAATTTTTAACAAAAATAACACATCATAAAGTAAAATAGTACTACGAAGATTGTGGGGAAGGTCACAGGCCTCTTTTCTACCCCTGCCCATGCTCTGATTCACATTCCCCACAGGCATTCACTTTCAACTCTTTCAGGTATTTTTTTCCGGTTTTCAGCTCTACGTTTTGAATAACACATTTGTACTGCTATTTCTTGGCTTCCTCATTTCAGACATTATTGACAAGAAATTCTACCATGGAAGGTAGGTATTTATGCTAACCCCTTACTCAACCCAATATACTCTCCCACTTTCTCTCACTCCATTCACCTCAAATCATGTCACATTTGGGTCAAATATATATTGAATATTACATTAATATGCCAGTGTGAATACAGCAATGTGGTACACTGTTGCTTCCATAGCAAAGCAACACTGTATAGTGTAGTATAGCTACATTTTCTTTCTTACACAAGTTTATCTCCCTGAAAATCACCTCATTTTATTTTGCTTGCTTGTCTTTCTATGTTATTGATGACTTATTTCTTTTTTTTTTTTTTTTTTTTTTTTTTTGAGACGGAGTTTCGCTCTTGTTACCCAGGCTGGAGTGCAATGGCGCGATCTCGGCTCACCGCAACCTCCGCCTCCTGGGTTCAGGCAATTCTCCTGCCTCAGCCTCCTGAGTAGCTGGGATTACAGGCACGCGCCACCATGCCCAGCTAATTTTTTGTAGTTTTAGTAGAGATGGGGTTTCACCGTGTTGACCAGGATGGTCTCGATCTCTTGACCTCGTGATCCGCCCGCCTCAGCCTCCCAAAGTGCTGGGATTACAGGCTTGAGCCACCGCGCCCGGCCGATGACTTATTTCTAAACATCCGCTAGCTCTCTAAACGTCCTCTTAAATAAGAGTTGGACACATAGCTAATTTATCAGTTTCTTCCTGAAACAAATGATAATAGAAATACAACATAGCAAAACCTATGGGGTATAGCAAAAGCAATACTAAGAAGGAAGTTTATAGCTATGAGTACCTTTTTAAAAAAAAAAAAAAAAAAAAAAAAACTTCAAATGAAGAATGTAATGATGCATCTTAACTGGAAAAGCAAGAGCAAACCAAATCTAAAATTAGTAGAAAAAAATAAGGTTAAGAGCAGAAATAAATAAAACTGAACTGAAAAAAGAATGCAAAAGATCAATGACACCAAAAGTTGTTTTTTGAAAAGTTAAAAAAATATTGGCAAACCTTTAGCCAATATTATGGCTAAGAAAAAAAGGGAGAGGATCCAAATACACAAAATTAGAAATGAAAAAGAAGACATTACTGTATTGTCTTTTAGGTTAACTGGCTGCACTATTGGCCATACCCTGAGTCAAGCCATGGCGACCCTCATGACCAGCACATAAACCTCTGAATGGCCTCTCGGAACCAGAAAGACTGAAGTAACTGGAAAACCACAAAAGGAGAAGAAATGATCAACCTCTGCAGTGCCTAATTAACTTTGAGACATTCTCTATAGTTCCTTATTCCCGCCTCAATTGATAAGGCCATTGGACTTTGTAACCAACCTTGGTCAACCTTGTGACTCCAGACCCTATGACCCCTCCCAGCTTGAACTTCTGTAACTTTTCACTTCCTACACCAAACCTAAAAAACCGGCTCCCATCCCACCTCCCTCCACTGACTCTCTTTTTGAACTCAGCCTGCCCGCACCTGGGTGAATAAACAGCCATGTTGCTGACACAAAGCCTGTTTAGGCAGGGCGTGGCGGGGGTCTCTTCATTCAGAGCATGCATTTTAACATTTGGTGTGGAAACCTGGGACAGGGGTACTTCTTTGGGAAGACCAGCCCTCTGTTCCAACTCCCCCTCTGGAAAGAAACCCACCTGAGACCTTAACACATCAGATCAGCCCAGCAGCTCACGCTTAGCATGCCAAACAGCTCTCGCCACCTTCAGATTGGGTAAACAGTCTCTCTCTCTCTCTTTTCCCTTAAATCCCAAGGAGACAAGTCTCCCCCTCTCTGTTTCTTCCTTTAAATCCCCCTCCTTCTAAATAGAGAAGAAAAGGAGACAAGTCTCTCCTTTCTCTCTTTTCCTTTAGATAAAAAGAGACAAGTCTCTTCCTTTCTCTCTTTTCCTTTAAACCCTTCTCCTTGTAGGTAGAGAAAAGAAGACAAGTCTTTTCCTTTCTCTCTTTTCCTTTAAATCTTTCTCCTTCTAGCAGAGACAAAGGAGACATTCTTTGTGTAGAGACAGAGGAGACAAGTCTCTCCCTCCCACTCACAAACTCTGACATAGGTCACAGGCTGAGGAAGACAGTCTTCCCTTGATGTTTGGTCAATCGTGGGGATGCCTGCCTTAATCACAGATGTTACAGCCCAGGACTCAGTCAGGGATGCCTACTGAAAACCCTGGTAGCTGCTCACTCCTTATCCTCATCTCTGCTCCTTTCCTTAAACTTATCTCCTTCACTATGGGCAATATTCCACCCTCTATTCCTCTGTCTTCACCTCTAGCTTGTATCCTAGAAAACCTAAAATCTCTTCAACTGTCACACGATCTGAAACCTAAACATCTCATTTTCTGGACAAATTAGACAATGGCTCCAAATGGCCAGAAAATGGCACTTTAAATTTTTCTATTCTGCAAGACCTAAACAATTTTTGTCAATGAATGGGCAAATGGTCTGAGGTGCCTGATGTCCAGGCATTTTTTTACACTCCAATCCCTCCCTAATCTCTGCTCTCAAGGCAACCCATCCCAAATTTTCCTTCTCTACCTTTCATTCACCCCTCCTGCCCCTGCCAGTGACTTGGAATCCTCCTTGACCATCAACCCTTCCAGGCCCTAATCCGGGCCCTAACCCAACCCCCGCCCAGGGCCTCCCTCCTCTTCCTCTGCCCACAACCCACCTCCTTATGCCCCTCCTGTAACCTCCCCACCTCATACCCACTCCAGCTTACAGTTTAGTCCCACGGCTAACTCCTCTGCCCCTGCCCAACAATTCCCCCTTCGAGAGGTGGCTGGAGCCAAAGGCATAGTTAGGGTGCACTTTCTTTCTCTTTACCTGACCTTTCCCAAATTGGCCACCAGTTAGGATCCTTTTCATCAGCTCCTACTTAATATATACAAGAGTTCCAATACCTAACCCAGTCCTATAATCTCACCTGGAGTGACTTAAATGTCATCCTTCTACTCTCACCCCAGAAAATGCTTAATATGCATTTTATCACCCAATCAGCCCCTGAAATGAAAAAAGCTACAGAAATTAGAATCAGGCCCTCAAACCCCAAAACAGGAATTAATCAACCTCACCTTCAAGCTGTTCGATAATAGGGAAGAAGCTGCCCAGTGGCAGCACATCTCAGAACTACAGATGCTTGCCTCTGCCATAAGACAAACACTTACAGAGACTTCAAAGCACCCAGACTGCAGCATCCAGCTACCCCTCCAGGCCTTGCTTCAAGTGTCGGAAACCTGGCCACTGAGCAAGGAATGCCGGCAGCTGGGGAGTCCTCTTAAGCCCTGCCCCATCTGGGGGGGGTCCCCACTGAAAGTCGGACTGTCTGACCCATGTTGCTTCTTCTCAGCTTGGTGGCTGAAGACTAATGCTGCCTGAACACTTTGGAGGCCCATCGTGGATGTCAAGGACCATCATGGATGTCAAGCTTTGGGTAAGTCTGATGGTGGAGGGTAAGTCCCTCCCCTTCTTAATCAACAGGGGCGCACCCACTCCACGCTGCCTTCTTTTCAAGGACCTGACATGGATGTCAGGACCATCATGGATGTCAAGCTTTGGGTAAGTCTGATGGTGGAGGGTAAGTCCATCCCCTTCTTAATCAACAGGGGACCACCCACTCCACACTGCCTTCTTTTCAAGGACCTGTCTCCTTGGCCTCAGTCACATTGTTCCTTGTTGGCATTTTGAAATGTTACTGATCTTTGTATGGTGATTTTGTATGCTACAACTTTACTGAATTTATTTATGAGTTCTAATAGTTTTCCTGTGGAGTCTTTAGGTTTTTCCAAATATATCATATCATATACCATATCATTGCCAAACAAGGATAATTTGACTTCTTCATTTCAAATTTGGATGTCCTTTATATCTTTCTCTTGTCTGATTGCTCTAGCTAGGACTTCCAGTGGCTTGTTGAACAACAATGCTGACAGTGGACATCTTTGTCATGTTTCAGGTCTTAGAGGAAAAGGCTTTCAATTTTTCCCCATTCAGCATGATACAGGCTGTGGGTCTGTCACATATAGCTTTTATTATGTTTGGAGGTATGTACCTTCTATACCTAGTTTTTTGCGGGTTTTTACCATGAAGGAATATTGAATTTTCTCAAAGGCTTTTTCAACATTGATAGAAATAATTATATGGTTTTTGTCCTTCATTCTGTTGATATGATGTATCACATTGACTAATTTGCATATGTTGAACTATCCTTGTATCCCAAGGATAAATCCCACTTGGTCATGATGAATGATCTTTCTAATGTATTGTTGAATTTCGTTTGCTAGTATTTTGTTGAGGATTTTTGGATCAATAGTCATTAGAGATATTGGCCTGTAGTATTTTTTTTTTTTCACAATCTTTTTCTGGTTTTGGAATCAGGATAATACTGGCCTCATAGAATGAATTTGAAAGTATCCCCTCCTCCTCTATTTTTCAAAATTGTTTTTCTTTCCTTTCTTTAATTTAATTAATTATTAATTAATTAATTAATTTTACAGAGTCTTACTATGTTCCCACAGGCTGGAGTGTAGTGGCACAATCTCTCATCTCACTGCAGCCTCCACCTCCCAGGTTCAAGTGATTCTCAGGCTTCAGCCTCCTGAGTAGTTGGGATTAGAGGTGTGTGTCATCATGCCCAGCTATTTTTGTTGTTGTTGCATTTTTAGTAGATACAGGATTTTACCATGTTGGCCAGGCTGCTGTCAGACTCCTGACCTCAGGTGATCCACCTGCCTCAGCCTCCCAAAGCGCTGGGATTATAGGCATGAGCCACAGCACCCAGCCTCAGAATAGTTTGAGTAGAATTGGTATTAATTCTTCTTTAAATGTTTGGTGTAATTCAACAGTGAAGCTATCAGTTCCTGGGCTTTTCTTTAGTGGGAGACTTTTTGTCACAGCTTCAATCTCATTATTTCTTATTGGTCTGTTAAGGTTTTGGATTTCTTCCCAGTTCAATATCGGTAGATTGTATGTTTCTAGGAATTTATCAATTTCTTGTAGATTTTCCAATTTATTGGCATATAGTTGCTCATAGTAGCTACTAATGATCCTTTGAATTTTTGCAGTATCAGAGACGATCTCAGGGCAAGGGGTGATATTGTGGGATTGTTAGAAGGAGCATTTGTCGTATTGACTGATTGGTTATTGCTTGTACATGATTTTGTAGGAATAGAGAGATTAATAGGAAAACACAGGGTCCAAATAAGAGAAAGATAGGTACCAAGAGAAGTGGGGCATTTGTATGGAGATGCCTGAAAATTTGGAAGTGACTTTGGAACTGGGTAACAGGCATAGGTTGGAACAGTTTGAAGGGCTCAGAAGGGACAGGAAGATAAGGGGAAGTTTGGAACTTTCTAGGGACTTGCTGAATTGTTGTGACCAAAATGCTGATAGTGATAGGGACAATGAAGTCCAGCCTGAGGTGGTCTCAGATGGAGATGAGAAACTTATTGGGAACTGGAGTAAAGGTGACTCTTGCTATGCTTTAGCAAAGAGACTGGTGGCATTTATCCCTGCTCTAGCGATCTGTGGAACTTTTAACTTGAGAGAGATGATTTAAGGTATCTGGTGGAAGAAATTTCTAAGCAGAAAAATGTTCAAAAAGTGACCTCACTTTTTCTAAAAGTGTACACTCATATGCATGAAAAAAGAGATGGTCTGAAATTGGAACTTATGTTTAAAAGGGAGGCAGAGCATAAAAGTCTGAAAAATTTGCAGCCTGATCATGTGGTAGAAAAGTAACACACATTTTCTGAGGGAGAAATTCAAGCCAGTTGCAGAAACTTGCATAAGTAACAAGGAGCTGAATGTTAATAGCTGAGACAGTGGGGAATAGTCTCCAGGACATGACAGAGATCTTCACAGCAGCCCCTCCCATCACAGGCCCAGAGGCCTAGGAGGGAAAAATGGTTTAGCGGGCTGGGCCTGGGGACCCACTGCTGCTCTGTGCAGCTTTGGGACTTGGTCCCTGGCATCACAGTAGCTCCAGCTTGAGCCACGACTTACAGGAGCCAGGGTACAGCTCAGATCATTGATTCAGATGGTGCCAGCCCAAGCCTTGGTGGCTTCCATGTGGTGTTGGGCCTGAAGGTATGCAGAGGTAAAGAGTTGAGGCTTGGCAGCCTCTGCCTAGATTTCAGAGGACATATGGAAATTTCTGGATGTCCAGGCAGAAGTCTGCTATAGGGGCAGAACCCTCATGAAGAGCCTCTATTAGGGCAGGGCAGAGAGGAAATGTGGAATTGAACCCCTCAAACAGAGTTCCCACTGAGCCACTGCTTAGTGGGGCTGTGAGAAGAGGGCTGCCATCCTCCAACCCAGAATGGTAGATTCACTGACAACTTGCCTCATGCACCTGGGAAGCTGTGAGCACTCATTGCCAGCACATGAGAGCAGTCACAGGGGCTGTTCCCTGCAAAGCCACAGGGACAGAGCTGTCCAAAGTTGTAGGATCCCACCCCTTACATCAGTGTGCCCTGGATAAGAGACATGGAGTCAAAGGTGATTTTGGAGCTTTAAGATTTAATGGCTGCCCTGTTGGGCTTCAGATTTGTGTGGGGCCTGTAGCCCCTTTGTTTTAGCCAATCTCTCCCTTTTGGTATGGGGACATCTACTCAATGCCTGTACCCCCATTGTATGTTGGAAGTAACTAACTTGGTTTTTATTTTATAGGCTCATAGGCAGAAAGGACTTGCCTTGTCTCAGAAGAGACTTTGACTTAGAGTTTTGAGTTAATACTGGAATGAGTTAAGACTTTGGAGGACTGTTGGGGAGGCATGATTGTATTTTGCAATGTGAGGACATGAGATTTGGGAGGGACCAGAGGCATAATAATATGGTTTGGCTCTGTGTCCCCACACAAATTGTATGTCAAATTGTATGTCAAATTGTAATCCCCACATGTGAGGGGAGGGCCCTGGTGGGAGATGATTAGATCATGGGGGTGAATTTCCGCCTTGCTCTTCTTGTGATAGTAAGTTCTCACAAGATCTAATGATTTAAAAGTGTGTCACTTCCCCCTTCACTCTCTCTCTCTCCTGCCTCACTGTGGTAATACATGCTTGTTTCCCTTTTACCTTCTTCCATGACTGTAAGTTTCCTGAGGCCTCCCAGCCATGTGGCACTGTGAGTCAATTAAACTTTTTTTTTCATAAATTAGAATCTTAGGTAGTTCTTTATAACAGTGTGATAATGAACTGATACAAATAATTTCTTCCTTGTTTATCTGCTTCAGCTTTATAGAACTCTTATTAATGGATATTCAAATGCCTGATTTGATTCTCTTATTTTGTTATTTTGTCTCCGATACTTTTCATGCTTTTTCTCTGTGTGTGGTTATGATTTTCTTTCTAAGATACATCTTCAGAATTACCTCCCACCTATTATTGAATCTTTTATTTCTGTTTTTTTATTTTTATTTTTTTATTTTCAGGAGCTCTTTCTTATTCTCTGAATGTTTTCTTTTCTGATGTTTTACTCTTCCTGAATATAATCACAATCTTTCTCTCTCTCTCTCAATCTCTCCTAAACTTCTCTTCCCCTTACTGCATTGCTCCTGATTCTTGCAAATTTTTTTCTTCTTGCTTGTTTGCTTTGATTTTCCTCTTTCACATCAGAAAATGTCCTTATATGCCAGCTGATTCATGGCTGTTGATTCATATTTCAGAGTTAGTCACTACAATGCTGCTTGGAAGTTCTGTGTGCGCATGGCTGTGCTTATTGAGTATGCAGGATTCACCTTAAGATTATAAGAATTTTCAGAGATAAAAACAGCCAGAGGCCAGTGTGTGTGTGTGTATGTGTGTGTGTGTGTGTGTGTGTGTATGTGTGTGTGTGTGTGTGTATTTTTTTTGAGACAGAGTTTTGCTGTGTCACCAGGCTGGAGTGCAGAAGCGCAATTTCAGCTCACTGCAACATCCACCTCCTGGGTTCAAGCGATTCTTCCACCTCAGCCTCTCAAGTAGCCGGGATTACAGGTGCACACCACTACACCCAGCCAATATTTGTTTTTTAGTAGAGATGGGATTTCACCATGTTGGTCAGGATGATCTTGATCTCCTGACCTTGTGATCCGCCTACCTCAGTCTCCCAAAGTGTTGGGATTGCAGGCATGAGCCACTGCACCCAGAGGCCAGTATATTTAGATCTTTTATTTTAGGCTTAGCTTAGTAACCAAAGAAATATTCCTGTTTTCAGCCTGGGAATAGAATCTTGTTTGCCAAAAGCTGGGAGCAGAGTAGAGGATAGGGAGGGAGGTGACTGGAATGTTACTGTTGGTATTCAGATTCTTACATAATATCCTTACTTTCCTTAGATGTCTCACCTTTTCCTCAGCTATGTCTGTTGTCCCTCAGGCACCCAAAATATGAGAAATAGTGGCAGGCTGTACAGGGTTGGGGTAGGAGTCTAAGTGTCTGATTGCCAGTTAGACAAACTTAACTTTCATCTCATGCTCCAGTTTTCAGGAGCCCATGACCGTGCCATTCTCCTCCTGTTCAGTGTATCAGTGCTTCCAGTTCTGGAGCCTTTTCGTAGGCAAAATATAGATTAATAAAATAGAATTTAATGATCAAGTCTTCTAAATTATGTTTGACAGTTGATGCAAAAATTATATAACAGATTATAGCCCAGTTATGTAACAGGTTATGGCCCAGTTATTTCTCAGAATTCCCCTCAAGTTTCTTTTGTCTATTATTTCCTCCATATATTAGTTTGGTTTCACACTGCTGATAAAGACATACCCAAGACTGGGAAGAAAAAAAGGTTTAACGGATTTACAGTTCTACATGGCTGGGGAGTCCTCACAATCATGGCAGAAGGTAAGGAGAACCAAGTCACATCTCACATAGATGGTGGCAAGCAAATAGAGAGAGCTTGTGCAGGGAAATCCACATTTTCAAAATAATCAGATCTCATGAGACTTATTCACTATCATGAAAACAGCAGGGGAAAGACGTGGCCAACAATTATCTCCCACCGGGTCCCTCCCGTAACGTGAGAATTTTGGGAGCTACAAAATGAGATTTGGGTGGGACACAGAGCCAAACCATATCACTCAACTTAGAATTAGGCTATACACAGCAAGAAAACTGTAGAAGTGATGCTGTGTTCTTTTTGATGAATTCTGCCAAATGCTATATAAGTTCAGTTTGTTTCATTATTGATGATATTAACTTTGATCACAAAATTAAGGTGGAATTGCTATCTTCTTCCACTCTAGAGGTATACTTCATTTTTTACTTTGTAATTAATATTTTCTAGGGAGATATTTTGGGATATATACATATATAGCTATATATATATATTTTTCCCTAGAAAATATTAATTACAAAGTAAAGTTATGGTTGTAAATGTATGTGAAGGAAATATTTGAGACAAGTATAAACAAGACAGTAAAAGGAAGTAAAGGTAGATAAGGTTTCTACAGCTTACTAGAACTGGTAACAGGTTAACACCAGTAGACTTAGATAAATTCTGTTTATATTATATTGTGTAATACTTAAAGCAACCCCTAAAATGGTATACAAAGAGATGTAATAAAAATTTTTACAGATGAATCAAAATGTAATTCTAAAAAAATTTTCTAATTCACTGGAAGCCAAGAAAAGAAAACAGAGAAATGAAAAGCAGAACAAAAATAAACCCCAAAAACAAAATGACAGACTTATACCTTAACATATTAATAATTACATTAAATATAAATGTTCTAAGAACACCAGTCAAAAGAGAAAGATTGGCAGAGTGAATTAAAAACATGACCCAACTATTTACCGCCTACGAGAAACCCACTTAAAATGCATTGACATAAGCAAGATGAAAGAAAAAGAATGGAAATATATATATTATGCTAACATTAATCTAAGGTAAGCAGGAGTAGCTATATTAATTAACTTAAGGCAAAGCAAATTACCAGAGACAGAGAAAAACATTGTATTATGATAAAAGTGTCAATTCCCCACCAAGACATCATAATCCTAAATGTATATGCACCAAAAAATGGAGATGCAAAATATGAAAAGCAAAAGCTGATAGAACTGAAAGGAGAAATGGGTAAATTCACAATTAAAGTTGAGGACTTTAAATCCCTTGTTACCAATTGATGTAACTAGACAAAAGATTATTAAAAATATAGAAGAACTCAACAACAGTATCAACAAACAGGATCTAATTAACTGTTAAAGAAAACTTCATCCAATAACATCATATTACTTTTCAGTTGTCCACAGAACATATGATACAAAACATGTAAGATAAACCATACTTTAACAAATTTTAAAGAATGAAATCATACAGCATGTGTTCTCTGCACACAATGCTATCAAACTAGAAACAACAAAGAGATAACAAGAACATCTCCAAATACTCTAAAACTAATATTACACTTACAAATAATTCATGAGTCAAAGAGTAAGTCTTAGAAGAAATGTTTTCAAATACGTTTAACTGAATGGAAATAAACATATAACTTATTGAAACTTTTTCAATACAGCTAAAATAATGCTTAAAAAATTTGTAGCACAAAATTTCAAATCAATAATTTAAGCTCCCAACTAAAGAAACTAGAAAAAGAAGACTGAAATAAACCCAGAGCAAGCAGAAGGAAGGAAATAATAAAGTTAAGAGCAGAAAACAATAACATTGAAAGCAGAAAGCAATAAAGTAAATAATAATTAAAAAAACTGGTTCATTGAAAAGCTCAATATTTATAAACCTCTTTTTTCATTTTTTATTAATTTTCATTCTCATGCCTTGATATCCAGTAGTGACAAACTTCTAATAAGACTGACAAAGAGAAAAAAAGAGGAGACAAATTGTTCATATCAGGGATGGAACAAGAAATATCACTGTAAATGTCAAAAGAACAGTAAGATAACGCTATCAACAATACCACTTACATGAATTTGGTAACTTAGATAAAATCAACAAATTCCTCCCAAAAATCCATGAACTATCACAACTCACTTGTTGTGAAGTAAATGATTTGAATAGCCCTATGTCTATTACAAAAATTAATTTATTATTAAAATACTCCTAAAAAGAAATCTTCAAGCCTCGATAATTTTATGTACAAAAAATTCTACCAAGCATTTAAAGATTTAACACCAATTCTACAATGTCTTCCAGAAAAGAGGAGCTGAGGAATACTTTCGAACATTTATATAAAACTAACAATAACCTAATACCAAAATCAAAGACAGAACAAACGAAAGTACAGACCAATATCTCTCATGTATACAGACACAAAAATGCTTAAAAAAAAAAACAAATGGAATTTAGGATTTTGTAAAATAAACTTGTCACGACCAAATGGGGTTTATTCCAGGTATACAAGCCTCTTCAACATTGAAAAATCAATCAATGTAGTTCAAGCAATGTAGTTCAATAGACTAAAGAAGGAAAAAAATATAAGCTGTAGACAACCTTCAAACCTGGAGAGAGTATTTTCAAAGATATCTGAAAAAGAGCTTATATATTTAAAATATTTGCAAACTTTTACATAGAACACTCGAAAATCAACATTAAAGATAATTCAATATGGAAATGGACAGATGATGTGAAGAAGCATTTCACTGAGGACATGCTAATGGCAAATAAGCACATGAAAAGATGTTCAACAATCTAGTCATTTGGGAAATACCAATTAAAACCACAGTGAGATATCAGCACACACCTATTAGGACAGATAAAAGTGACAATACTAAATGATGGCAAAGATTCAGAGAAATTGAATCACTCATACATTGTTGATGGGACTGTAAAATGGCACATCCCTCTGGAATACAGTTTGGCTGTTTCTCAAGAGATTAAACCTACTCTTACCATATATTCCATCAGTGAGCACTGACACTCCTTGATATTTACCCAAAGAAGTAGAAAACTTATGTCCACACAAAAACTTATGCATGGATATTTATAGTAGCTTTATTTGTAATTGCCAAAACTTGGGAGCAACTATGATGCCCTTCAGTAGGTGAATGGCTGAAAAAACTGTGGTATATCCAGACAATAGAATATTATTCAGCATTAAAAAGAAATGAGCTACTAAGCAGTAAAAAGACATAGAAGCACCTTAAATGCATATCACTAAGTGAAAGAAGCCAGCCTGAAAAAGCTATAGAGTATATGATTCCAACTCCTATTACATGACCTGGCAATTAAATTCTTGAGACTTTATTCCAGAGAAATGAAGAATTATGTTAATTCAAAAACCACTTCACAAATGACTGTATCCTCATTATTAGTAATAACCGAAAACTAGAGGCAGCCTAGATACCCTGCAACAAATGAATGGTTAGAAGAGCTGTGATACATTCGTGTGATAGAATGAAACTTCACAAAAAAAGGAATGAACTACTCGGTACAGGAAGTAACCTGGATGAATCTCCAGAGAATTATGGTGAGTGCAAAGAGCCAAACCCAAAGATGGCATGCTGTTCTATTCCATATAAAAATAGAGCACAGTGGCTCATGCCTGTAATCCTAGCACTTTGGGAGGCCAAGGTGGGTGGATCGCCTGAGGTCAGGAGTTCAAGACCAGCCTGGCCAACATGGTGAAACCCCATCTTTAGGAAAAAAAAAAAAAAAATAGAGCACAGACTAGTGGTTGCTGAGAGTTAAGGAAGGAATGGGAGATACTTGTGTATAGCTATAAAAGGGCCATTTGAGTGATGCTTGTGATAATGAAAATCTTCTCTATCTCATATATCAGTATCCTGGTGGTGCTATTACATTATAATTTTGTAAAATGTTATTATTAGGGGAAAGTGAGTAAAGGTATATAGGCTCTCTGTATTATTTCTTACAACTGAATGTCAAAATACAATAAAATTAAAGGTTTGAAAAATGTTTAAAATCATTTTAAAAAATAATATATAAATTAAATCAGAAGTAAGTTTGCTATAATGTTTTTAAGTGCCAATGCTTACGCTAGTGACCATTGATGCAATTTTGTCCGAAAGCTAGCTATGACACTGGACCAAGGACCAACTGCATCATGAGAATACCTCGTTAGACTATTCACTAATCAGAAGTGAGTAGGTTTTGCCTTTACCTAAACAGAACCTACTCACTTCTGATTAGTGAATAGTCTACATTATTCAATAATATTTTCAACATTTCAAATACTGAGTTCACAGCATGTGTTAATTAAGGACGTCTTTTAACCTCAGTAGTATATAACATTGATTTCATGCCTTGTTCCAAACAACTAGCTATTTGTAGTTATTAAGTGTAAGTATTTTACATATTACTTAAGAACTTTTTATAGAATTTAGCACCTAGAAAAGTGGCATTACTTATATTGACCTATGAAACACTGAATAATTTGAATATCAACAAATGAAGAAAATAGGCATATCAGTAGTACGAATGTTTTTATCAGGGCATGAAACAAAAATCAAGTATTTCAATGTGTTTTTCTTGTATTAGGAAGTTGCAGATAGACCACCTCTGCTGTGCCTCACCCATGCTGGGCTTCCTTTGGTGATCTTGTATGGCTGCCCCAGTCCCATTATGTCAGTTTCTTCAGGTGTTATGAGGCAAAACCTATTGAGTTTTTCCTCTGCAACCCTATTTTCCCTCTTCCCCTGAGTATTGAGTTTCTTCTCTAGGACTTTTCAGATATGGTCATTTTTTAAGACTTAAAGACTAATAAAAAATAAAGAACTACTAAATCAGGAGTACAAAAATAATGCTATATGTTAAGTGTTTATTTGACAGATGAACATTTTAACACTAAATTTTATAATGAAACTTTTTCTTCTGCCAGTCCTATCTGCCTCTCCCTGTGGTGATGGGTGCGGTCTCTTTTAGAAGGTAAAGGCTGAAGTCTAAAAATACAATCCTTTGTGAGAGTTGAGGCTGGGTTCACATGGTCCCAGTTCCATTCCTCTTCCTACTCCTCAGGGCATAAAGAGACACTGCCCTTTATGCATTCTGCACTTTTCATCTCCTAATAGTGCTCCACTTTTCTACCTTTAGACACCTGGGCATCAACTAGTGCTGTCTTCAATGTACTTACTGTTCAGTCAGGAGCACAGAGAGCCTGAAATATTCTGACTCTCTTGTTGAGAATGGTCCTCAACTCAGGTCTGTAGAGCTTGTCAAAGTATGAGAGAGAAGTGGTTTTAGTATTATATTACTTTAATTTCTGCCTTTTACAAATAATTTCTCCTCTTTAAAGTACTGTATTTCTTTTTATAGAGAAAGAGTAAAGCTTCTATTTTTGTCATATTTACAATAAATTTACATTCACATTAAATGTGACAAATATTTCTTCAAATGGAAAATTTGGAAGGTGGTTTTGTTGATTTAAAAAATCCGCAGAGAAGAGATTTGTTAAATCATATGCCAGTTTTTAGATTTAAAATTTGTTTAATTTTAATAGGTAATATATTCACATGGTTTAAACAAAACTACAGAATGTCTCCTTTATACCTTAGCTTCCAACTCACCTAATTTTCCTCTGATGAGGTAATTTTTCCAGCTTCTTGACTATCCCTCCAGAGATACTATACACATATAAAAGAAAATATATATCATTATACAAATGACAGGACCCAAAACACATTACTACACATCTTGCTTTTTCTTTCTCTTTAGCCAAATATCTTAGAGATTGTACCATAGCAAGGCATAAAGATTTACTTCATTTTTTACCTATGAATGTACCATAATTTATAAAAATAGCTCTACTGATCAATAATGAGTCTATTACAAAATAATGGTATAATCTTGTACTTTTATCAAGTCACACACAGGAAAATACAGCTGTGGGTTCTCTAGTGTAGAATAAATCTCTAGAAATTCAACTCATTTTTTTAAAAATCAGGGAGTTGTTATATCAACTATAGAATTTTTATGTACTTATTAAATGTATAAAGTGAAATGGTTTTAAATAGTGTTTTAATTCAAATTGATAATATGCTATGAATTTTATAAGGAAGTAGATCTGAAAGTTTGGAAATTATATGTATACTTCCTTTTGTTTTTGTTTGTTAGTTTGCTTTTACTTTCTCCTCCTTTTTTTTCTTTTTATTTTCATGGTCTTCTCTTTTTCTTTCTTCCTGCCTTTCTTACTTACTTTCCTCCCCTCTCCCTTCCTTCCCTCTTTTCCTTCTATTTGGTTTCTATCCATGGTCAAATTGAGGGCTGTGTAACCACTAGGTGGTGGTACAGGAACATAGGGCGTATTTTTGTAAACAGACTGGGAATTTGTTTTGATTTCCTGCTCGGTTTTTAAATTGCTATACCCTTGGGCCCTTAAATACCTCCTAAGGGCTGCCATTGTGATTGCTGTTGAGTAGTTGAGCCAACATAAAATTGATGTTGAGCTTTACAACAGCTGTTATAGACCACTTTAATGTTGATGCTGAGGCTTTTTAAAAATGCTCATTGCATGAAAATGTTAACGCTTCGGTAGGAATCTGTTAGGTTTTCTGAGTTATTTGAAGGCCTTGCTTATATTTCTGGCTGATTTACAGATCTTACAATGTTGCAGTTGAGAGTACTTAGAATATATATTCCTGCTTTATTTAGCTGACTGAATTTTCAGTAAAAAAATGACAGTTTCCTAGCTACTTTCTGTGGAAACGAGAAAAGGCAGCTGCCCACTAGGATTTTACCCTGTTGACTACAACATTTTTTGCATAACCTTGTGACATTGATCTTCATCTTAATGGCTAAAGTATATTTTTTAATGTTTCGAAATTTGAGGTAAAATATTTTTCTATATATGAATTGCCTTAATTTTTGGAAATGTACCTTTTCTCTTTTAATATTCTAAATATGTGCTTAGAAATTTTGGATCAGTTAATTCTCTTTAAACCACAGAAGAAAGGAATCCAGCATAAATATTGAAGAATCTTTGCTTTCATTAGAACTGTATGATTATTTCAGCACTTAAACTCTTCTGAAATTCTGTTTAATGCATTCAGTACAAGAGTGTGGTTGTAGCTATCATGTGAAACATTCTTCTCAGAGCTGGCACACGTTCTCATCTGATGTAGTGTCCTTGTTGGATTTGTAGAAATTGATCTACAAGGCCTTCCCTGGTTTGTCATAGCATCTTTATGTCAACTTGCAAATCCCTATCTTCCTAAGAAGTAATCTTACAACAAGGTAGTTTCGATTTACTTGGATGAGTCAGTTACTTTGGAATAAGTGTTGAGGCATATCACCTCATTCTCATAGGGATTGAGATTTCTACATACCATTTTTATTAGTATTCCCTGGGCTAGAAAATAGTGTTAGCATTTCAGCAAATTGTCTTATTAGTTTTGATGATAATAGAGCTATAAATGGTAACGTTTAACATGTAGTCTTCCCAATGAAATTCTATGATTTGGTATCTTTTAACATTAAGCTTAAAGACTTCATTTAAGGCATTTGGTGTTTAACTAAAAGGAAAATGGCTTCTTTGTACCTCTTTACACATTAGGGAAAAAAACCAAAAAATAAGCACAGGCTTCAACTCCACGGAAGAACACTGTTAAAAGAAGCATCTCTTAGATTATGAAAGCAGTATAGCACTGTTCCAGTAAATAGCACCATTCCAGTAAATAGCACCAACTGCAGCTGATTCTCTGGTTTTATTAGGAAAGATAGCCCATTTTGTGATCTGCAACGTTTAAATCAATTGAACTATAGTGAAATCTCTCCCCTGAAATGGCTATTACACAGCTTGCAACCTTTTGTTCAAGAGATTAAGTTTGCATCTCCTCACATTATCTCCTTGTAATTGGGAAACTTTCATTTTGACAGAGAAAATGTGCCAGTATCCCTGTGAGCCTTGCCACAAGCCAATGCAGAATGCCATCTGGAGGATGCATGCCCAAGTCATGCAACAGCCTCCTGTCGGGTTGTATCTGGAACTTTGCAACAGAACAACTAATAACATCTTAAGCTCCATTTGTCTAGCTAGCTAGTCCTCTTGGCAGAGGTCATACCAGCAGTGGTTTTGTTGATTTGCTGCATCAAATGTAATTAGGTTAAAGCACTCACTGACAGAGCTTCTGATAATGGCATAAAAGCCTCAGGCTTAAATTTACCCATTGAGTCAAATTTAAGTGGATCAACAAAGACATACTAATTGCATCACTAGAACAAGAAAACTTAATTATTTTTAAAGGTGCTTATTTGAGACGACAAGATTTTTCTTTCTTTGGATCTCATAATTGTTTTATTTTTCTTTGTCCTTAACTAATTTTATTTTACTCTTTAGTCACTGGCTTCCAATGAAGTGGTTGATGTCTCTGGCTAGGAAAGATGGTTTCATGTGTACACAAGCTATAGATCCCTTCTGAACCTCACCCTTGAGTACCTTGTGGAAAATGATGAGATGTTTTTGTCGGGTTACATCCAAATAACTTTGAACTCTACCAGTTGCATACTCATAAGGGTAGAAGTAACATTGTTACTGACTTTTTAACCCTTGCTTACTGGAAAACTCCAGTCTTACTAGGAGCCTCTTTATAAATGAGTCACTTTCAGGCTGTGACTAAGATGAAGAAACCATTACTTAGGGTTAAATTTAGGGCAAGGCTGGGCCCAGAGCAGGAGACAGACTTTAGCTCTTGTTAAGAGCCATAAGAAAACTATGAAAAGCATTTCTGCCTTATGCGGAGAAGTAGCAATTCAACAGAAATAAGGTTTAACAGTTGCCTGCATAAATATTGTAAAACAAGTCAGCAGGGGTCTGTGTCCGAGTAAGAGAGAGCTTGGAGATGGTCTCAGCAGGAAGGTAGCGCTTCCCTGGAATGCCTATATGGATGATCTGGATGAAGCTTTTTAAGAATTAGCAAAGAAATAAAGCGTGATGGAATATGCAAGATAATGATTTGTGACATGTATTTTTTTTTAAATTGGTTTCTAAATTTCCTCTCGTGTTCACTGGTTTTCAAATATACCATCAGCATTAAAACTTCCTAAGAAATCACTCTGAAATCTCCAGGGCATGGCAATGATTTCTGTGAACTTTGTACTTCATCGTGGAAGTTGTCTTAGTTTGAGTTCTAGGTATACTGCTTTTGATGATACCAATAGGCACACGTGTGAACGAGGTTAAGTAAGTGTTTATTTGAGGATTTTAATATTGTACACACTCTAGGAGTAAAGCAATTATCATGCTGTTAATTTCATATTCATGTATGGCTTATTTATTTGTTGTTTACCTCTCTGCATAATGAAAATGCCATGGAAATCTGCTTCTTCTAGCACTCTAATTTTAAATGAAGCTAAATGTTATGTATAATTTCAAGATACAGATTGCTAATTTCATTCTATTTTAAATACTGTATGCATGAGAAGCTTCTGTGTTCTTGCAGAATCCATCTTTAACCAGAATCAAAGCATAATTTCAAAGTAATTATGGAATAGGTAGTTAATAGATTAAAATATGAATCAGGATTATTATAAGTATATTTTGAACCATATAGTTTTCTAAACCCATATATATGTATATGTGTGTGTGTGTGTGTGTGTGTGTGTGTTTGTGTGTGGTGTGTATTCCCTGTCTCACAATCAACACCTTAGTTACTTTTCTGAGAAATAAAATGTGGTCAGAACATAATCTCTCTTATAGTGCCTACTGATAAATTATTTGCATCTGGCTTACTTGTAATTTGATGGCAGAATCAATGTTTGGTGAAACGATTCTGAAAGCTTCAGGGGCATCATAGTTTTCATTTATTTACATGATATGCTATTTTTAAAGAACCAGTCATTGCCAGAATTCTATGTTAGTTCATCTTCCTAGAATATAATGGAAAAAAAAGAAAGAGAGAAGTTCTTATCTAATGCACATGGAATTTTCTTCTGCAGTCTCAGAATCCACTCAAGTAATACGCCTCAGATTTCACTTCCGGGCTCACCCTTGCTCTTTTCTACTCAATGCCAGAAACTAGAGTTGTGTGTCATCCAAGCTTTTCTAATTTTTTATTTTTTTCCAACAAGTATCACTGTGTGCCCACCAAGTGCATGAATAAAGCCTCTATTTCTGGGTGGCTCCAGCCCATTTGAGAAGATAACACATAGATGTGAAATATTCAATAACCAGTACTGCAAATCAGTATATATTTAAATACTCCAAAGGCAGAAATTGTTGAGGAAATTCACTTCTGAAAGCCCTTAACATAGTCTGTAAAGCTTGATATGTGCCAGTTGTTCAATTTCCATTGTTATTTACAAAAATGAAGCTTTGAATTAAGAAAAAAAAGCACCATCTGCCTATCCTGTAATAATGCTTGGTTTTATTCCCAAGCATATCAACCACTGGCTTGGCAGTTTAACTGAAGCAAACTGAAGCACTTTTCTCATTAGAGTGTGTCTGTGTCTACAAAATGCATTTTTCCTGGTTACTCATTTTAGTATTTCTGCCCTTTAGCTCTGCCTATGCTGGGCTTGAGGCTTTCTATCTATAAATATAGCCACCTTGTTAAATGACTCTTAACTTCTAGGTACCTCAAGTGCAGACTACACCTGATGCCCCTTCTTTTCCAGTTACTTATTCAGTCAATCCCATCAATCCTTTTCTCAGTTGTTAGAGTCAGTTGATTGTTTATATTGAGTGCCTATTTTCTGTGAGTACAAAGGGCATATACAGGTCTTTGAAGATACAGAGAAGTATAGATTATGATACCTGCCCTCAACTAAATTTCAAAGAAAAGTGCATATAAAAATATTCTGCCTGGACTGGATGTGGTAGCTCATGCCTATAATCCCAGTGCTTTGCGAGGCTGAGGTGGGTGGGACTTGAGCTCAGGAGTTCAAGATCAGCCTGGCCAACATGGCAAAGCCCTGTCTCTACTAAAAATACAAAAATTAGCTGGGAATGGTGGCATATACCTATAATTCCAGCTACTCAGATGGCTGAGACATGTATAATCTCTTGAATCAAGGATGGGGAGGTTACAGCGAGCTGAGATTGTGCCACTGCACTCCAACCTGAGTGACAGAGCTAGACTCTGTCCCCCCCAAAAAAATCTGTCTTAAGTAGAATTGTCTAAATGTCACAAGGAATGTTATGCATTTATTCATTTAGTCCATCAATTTATTTAATAAACATTTATTTTTATTGAGCATTGTGATATGTCAAGCATTCTGACTCACTGGAGATACAAAGATGAGTAAATCATGTATAGTGCCTGTCTTATATTCATTTAGAGTAAGTCGATACCATGATAGGCTAGAACCTTATTCCTCAACATCTGTCTGAGGACCAGGAGCACTGGCATCACCTAAGAGCCTGTTAGAAATAAATAATTTTAGACTCCATCCAGTTATACTGCATCAAAGTCTGCATTTTATCAAAGTGCCCAAGTGATCCAAAGAAAAGTTTGAAAAGTACTGGGCTAGAAGGATTATGGAATGGTTTGTGGAGGAGCTGAAATAAGTAGATATCATCAAGTTTTATTAAAAGAGGAAGGATTGCTTATTAAAAAAGATTGGATAAAATCTGAAATCTAATTTAGGATATGGAGATTTTTGAGCTAGTTGGGAATGATTCTTCAAACAAATGATGGGAAATGACCCAATAGCTTGTTGATGATCTAGAGGAAGAGTTGATAATGTATGATAATATGGCATTCAAAGCTGGGAGAAAGATGAATGGTCTAGAATTTAAACTCCAGAAGTATCAATGGGATATTGATGGTGATGCAGTGGCTAAAGGCCCAACTTTCTCATCCCGAGCATGTGAATATAAACACTCATATCCCCACAGGTTTTATTTAAATTAATTTTTAGGATTTATATTTTTTGAATCCTAAAATTATAGTGAAAGTCAATAAGTAGATACAAATCCAGCTAGTATAATGTTTTTATATATATGCCATTTTTTTCAAAATACATTTTATTTATTGGACCTTAAATTTGATTTAAAAAGGAGGCAATCTTTTTTTTCCCCATTTATTTATTTTATTGCATTTTAGGTTTTGGGGTACAT
The DNA here is from genome assembly GCF_009761245.1 of Sapajus apella. Lineage (NCBI taxonomy): Eukaryota > Metazoa > Chordata > Mammalia > Primates > Cebidae > Sapajus > Sapajus apella. Next base: position 13,962,326 of record NW_022436968.1, on the reverse strand, counting down.
GTGAAGAACATGCGAAATTGTTGCATAGGTACACACGTGGCTGTGTGATTTGCTGCCTTCCTCCCCATCACCTACATCTGGCATTTCTCCCCTTGCTATCTCTCCCCAGCTCCCCACCCCCCACCGTCCCTCCCCTATTTCCCCCCAACTGACCCCGGTGTGTAGTGCTCCCCTCCCCGTGTCCATGTGTTCTCATGTTCAACACCCGCCTATGAGTGAGAACATGCGGTGTTTGATCTTCTGCTCTTCTGTCAGTTTGCTGAGAATGATGGTTTCCAGGTTCGTCCATGTCCCTACAAAGGACCCAAACTCATCGTTTTTGATGGCTGCATAATATTCCATGGTGTATATGTGCCACATTTTCCCTATCCAGTCTATCGTCAATGGGCATTTGGGTTGGTTCCAGGTCTTTGCTATGGTAAACAGTGCTGCAATGAGCATTCGTGTACACGTGTCCTTATAGTAGAACGATTTGTAATCCTTTGGATATATACCCAGTAATGGGAGGCAATCTTAATGGAGAATGTCATTTTGGGGGAAACGACTGTTTATATCTTTATCTATATGGAGTCATATGTCTTCATAATCAAGAGAAGTCCCACACAAGATTGTGAGAAAATGAAGTTTATCTGTAGTGGCTTTACGTACTTCAATCATCTTTTTTGTTATCTTCCTCTCAGTTTTTATAGTCCAGCACTCTAGGAAACGAAGATACTGTTATGGTCAGAGTCAACATGGGTAATATTGAGGAACCAGTGACTTCCTCAAATGCACTGGCTTTTGTTTTCTTTTTGTTTGAGACAGAGTCTTGCTCTGTCATCCAGGCTGGAGTGCACTGGCATAATGACAGCTCACTGCAGCCTCCCAGGCTTCAGCTATCCTCCCATCTCAGCCTCTCAAGTAGCTGGGACCGCAGATGTGTACTACCATGCCTGGATAATTTTTTAGTGTTATTTTGTAGAGATGCATTCTCACTGTGGTGCACAGGCTGGTCTTAAACACCTGAGCTTAGGCTATATTCCCACCTTGGCCTCCCATCATGCTGGGATTACAGGTGTGAGCCATCACCCCTGACAAATGCATCATTTTGAATCACAGGATCTCAACTGGCTTCTGTCCTCCTGTGAGGTCAAGTCCTCCACACAGGGATACTTCCACTCACAGGTTTGAGAGAATTTAAGGGGCCAATGTTGTGTAACCCAACCCGCCTCATGAAAATCATAGACAAGGTACATTTGCTCATTGGGCCCTTAGGACTGCCTCCATAGATGATTTCATTTCTGAGATGCTTTAAAAGTGACATCCATATCTCCTGGGTTTTTTTTTTTTTGTTTTTTTTTTTTTTTACATCTGTTAGTGTGGCTTTAACATTCAATGTGCTTTAAACACATGACTTATCTGCATGCAAACCTGAGCTGACAGGGAGAGGCCTGCAGCTCTCCAATAAATGACAGACTTAATCAGTGAGACGTAGAGCCTAGAGCAGTGTCTTGGATAAAATCTACCTTACAAAGCTCAGAGACAATCAGAACATTTTCAGCGCTAACATTTCAAATGTATCCCTACAATGATAAATTATTCTTTACTCTGAATAGAGTGCTTTGAAATAACTTGAATGGTAAATCTAGAATTATATATTCTTAACCAATAATACTTCCTAAGTATAGAAAGCTGAAGAAGTAAATGAGGCTACATAGAAGTTTGGAAAAAAGAGTTTGCTAGCTCGAGGTAGTGTCCCTAGGTGAAAGTTTTATAGCAGATTTAGAAGATTAGTTATATAATAAGTTGGAGTGGTATTTTCAAATCTAAATTATTTTATTGTAATTTAGATAGATTATGTTTTGGGGTAAACATTTTTTTTTTTTTTACAAAGCCACAGGAATGTCCTTTCATGAAATAAATTAGTAGGTATATCGAACATTAGTAAAGGCACAGTGTTTAAGGGATTTTTTTTATTGCTTTGAGTTCTACAAGTAAAGGTGCTTGTTACACTACAAACACGAGTTCAGTGCAGATGAATATTTCACTGATGGTAATTCTTCAAAATTTAATGGTAGATTTGATATTTTACATATAAAGTTCATCTGTAGCCAAATACTGTATAGTAAATTACTCAAATGATTGATTTTTGATAATATTGCTTTGGGTCAAAAAATAAAAGAAGATTGGAAAAGGAAGGATGTACAGAAGGAAGGAAAAATAGAATCTGTGTCTTTGAAGTAAGAACAATTTACCTCATTTGTATTGAAAATTCTCTTTAATTCCAAATGATAACAGCATTGACTTCATGATTCCTTCTAAGAAACTGTAATCCCAGCACTTTGAGAAGCCCAGATGGGCAGATCACCTGAGGTCAGGAGTTTGAGACTAGCCTGGCCAACATGAGACAACCTCATCTTTACTAAAAATACAAAAATTAGCGGAGCCTTGTGGCGCTCCTCCCAGCTACTTGGGAGGCTGAGGCAGGAAAATTGCTTGAACCCAGGAGGTGGAGTTGCGATCACACCACTGCACTTCAGCCTGGGCAACAGGGCCAAACTCCCTCTCAAAGAAAAAAAAAAAAAGAAACTATCATATCATGGTACAAATCTTTGAATATATGTGATCCAATGTGTTGTCTCAAATAGATTTCACTGTTCTGCAGTTGGTCTCATGCTTATGAGCTACTTAATTTTAACAATCACTTATCAATCATTATGTCTACAGTGAAAGCCACACTGTATATATGAGTATACTATTTCTATTATTACCAATAATATAATTTTTTAGTTTGATTTTTTCATTTAGGAAAATTAGAATTTATAAAATAACAAATCATATAATTAGAAACTATAGATTAGAGTAGAATATTTTCCTTTACTCATCAAAGGATAGCTACATTTTATGAGATAATTTATTAGGATTGACAAATATCACTTCTGTAAATATTAAGCATAGAGTCAAAAATTGTTTTTCTAACCTTATTTTTTCCCTAAATATGTTGGACATCTCAAGCAGTGTGAGCTCTATATTTTGTCTGTCTTTTAGCTCATATTTTGTTTTCATTCAAACTTCCTTACCACCACATGAAAATACCACCAGTGAGAAGGACTCAAAATAACTTCTCAGTTAAGGAAGAAAAAAAACCTGAGAGCTGATAGAATGGCTGCTTAGTGACTGCCTACTGGAGTCCAGCCATAGAAGAGAAAAGTGTGGAGCAAAAGTGGCACCATAGAAATGATTATCAGTGAAAAAAATGTCACACATCGTGTGGCCTCTGTCTGTTAATTTACCATGATATATTTGAGTGTAAAAATAATGGGCTGTGTCAGCCTTATTAATTATCTATGCTTGTCCTAGAAGTCAGGATCATGAAATGCCTCCCAAACACATGATTTAATGGGCTATGTTAGACCTCTACTTGCGAATCTCTGGGCAAGCAATTGGTGGTCCCAATGGAAGGCTCTTCCATAGTTAGGGATGCTTTGCTAAGCTGGACTTGAAATGTAGCTGCAAAATGGTGGAATAATTGGTTTTCCTGTAGTGGATTCTTTAGCCTGGTAAGACAAGTTTCCTAGTTAATGAAAACTGTTTTGATGCTGAAGCACTTCCCTATCTCATACTGCCTCTGTTTGTCCATTATAGTTTAAATATACCACGTTTAGGTTAATGGTGAAAGCAAATTAGCCTATTATAACTTCTCACATGTAGTTATTTGGTGTAATCTTTAATATGGCCTTTAGAAAGCAAGAACACAACTTAGACAGATAGTGGTTCAATACTGGAAACTATTAACACCTGAGAATTTACTGGTGGACCATTTTAAGAGGAAGATGTTTGTGAATGGGATACTATGTAGAAAGACCTGGTCATTGAGGGCTTTTAAAAAAAATTATCCCCTCTAGCAAGCTGGTCAATTTGTGTGTGTGTGTACAGTCATATTTACATTTTGACTGTGAACTTGCAAGAACATCTCTTTCTTCATAACTTCCCTGGATCTTGGCACTATGTTGAGTACCTAATGACTGTCTAATGGATGCTTATGAGGGGGAGATGATCTAGTGAAAGCACATGAAGATTGGGATGAAAAGCCTGGATTTCAGTTCTCTTTGATGCTTACCAGCTGTGTGACCTTGGGCAAGTCACTTATCCTCTTTGAATCTCAGTTTATCACCTCTAAAAGAACTACAATAATATCTTTTTTATTTATAACATTTTAGTTTGTTTGAAGATCAAATTAGATTATGAAAATAGTAATAAAATGCTCTATAGGTATGAAATGGTCTTAAGCCCTCTATTATTATTAATAATAATAGGTAAACTTTAAAATATGATCTAGCCTTATACATTTTTAGTATTATTATAATGATTTTTCCTACAAAGTTTAGAGGAGCATTTTGTTGCTAATATTTTCTATGCATCTGCATATGTATGTAGTATCAAAGGAATGTAATTGTTTTAGATCATTCTGGAAATAAAAATCATTATTATGAAGGAATGAAAGTGGGAACTTGGTTAAATATCCAGGTTTACCTGCCACCCAAGAGTTATGAAACAATCTAATCAGATGAAGACCATTATTTATAGAGTGTCTTCCCATTGTAACTAGATTGATAACCAGATTTAGATATGCCATTTCAATGCATGTCTAACCAACAGGAAATAATTAGTAAATTAATATACATCAATGATGCTTCTTTACTTTTTAACAGTAAAAGCTAATTGTTGAGCTAATGCCCACATTAGGTAAGCCAGTTAACCCACTCAAACCTCAGCTTTATTCTTACAAGACGAGAAAGTGGCATTGAATGAGCTCTAAGGCCTTTTTTGGCTCTGAAAGGATTTGGCTTTCTGATCTTGTGTGTCTTTGAGTATGTCATACTCAAAGGAAAATAATCATCTTAAACTATCTAAAAGTTATCCTTACATTAACTTACTTCCATTATAGCTCTTATCACAGCCTCTAATTATTGTGTTTATTTGTTTATTTTCCTATTTAGGGTTTGCCTCTCTCTGAGACCTCAGACTGTCTTGATCATAGGTGGCTAGTTCCCAGAACAGGGAGCACCTGGCATACAAAGGAGGGGTCCAGTAAATATTTGTTGAATGAATGAATGAATGAATGAATGAACTCAACTGTGTCTCCAGAGTTCCATGTCTTTATTCTTTAAAATAACATCACTGGGAGTACAGTAGAATGTAGTAATGGTTGAATCTAGTATTTATGTAAAAGAATTAATAGAGGAAATGATTAAATGTTTTGCTTTCTATGTACGAGAACCATTTATATTTTACTAGTTTATGGCTTTATTACTTTAGCTAATCAAGAGTGGGATTTTCATAAGAAAGTGGTTTATGTATTTCATTTCTTTAACACTAAATTTGATTAGCTGTTTTGTTCCCAAAATTTATGATTAGCTGTCATACTTGAGTACATTGTAATATCTATATACATTCTTACATTAGGTAAATCAATTTGCCTGTTATTGGCATGTACTGTCATATGACAGAAGAATGTTGGTCACCATTAAATGTGAATTGTTAATTTTAGTATTGTGAATACCAATATATCTTGAAATTTCCTACTGAGATATTAGAATATCTTTTATATCTTTACATATCTTTATAAAATATCTTTTATATCTTTACTTTTCCACACCTTACTCATGTAGTTTCCCATAGCATGAAAATGTTTGAAAATCTTGTCATTTATCATTCACAAACTGACTGAATTACTTCTTGCTTCAATATAGATTCAAGTTAAGGTCAATCTGGGTGCTATTTTTCTCAGCTTTAAATTGGTTGGAACGGTAGATCTTTATTTCTAAGACATTAAACAGTGAGTGTCACCAATGAAACTTTTCTCCCTTTTTAAATTTGAAAAAAAATATCAGATTGCTTTGGAATACAGAATTACGAAACTCAGTGACAATAGAGCCTGTTATTTCCTGTTATGGGACTCTCTAATAATAGTCTCTTGAAAAATTAAAAAAGGCATTATCTTTCATTGTCATCATTTATATATAACAAGAAATAGTTTTTCTAACAATGGCAATTTCATCAATGAACTAACAATTTTTCTTCATTGAAAAACTGTCAAGTTATGGTGGAATGTATCTATGACAGTTTGTTAGAGGCAAACATTTGCAGCTTTCTATTAAGATTTGTTCCCCAGTGGATCTGGGATTCATTCCTGACAATAAAGCTAAGCCTATGTGTGTTTCATAAGTGCACTTTAGATTGCAAATTAGCCAGGAGGTAAAAACAAAGCCAGTGAGACATTAAGGAACACAAGCTTTGGTGACATGGAAGAGAAAACAGGATAGAAAATAATTTGCTTGCCCGTAAGACATTTGTTGTACCTTGGCCACTGTGGGCAAAATCACTCTTCAGTATATCCTGGCTGTTTAGCAAGAGTTGAGCAAGGGACTTACATCATAAACTTCTCTCACTATCACACATGCATGTATACATATTTATGTGATACTTTTATTTTGAGTATTTTTGAACTGCAACACATTGCATATTAACTGAGTAAAACTGGTTTTGAATTGTCTTTTTAAAAGATAAAAATTATGGTTTCAAAGTGACCCAATAGAGGTGCAAATGAATGTTAGCACAACATTTCTAAAATGGAATTATTTTAAATATATGCATATAGATATATGAATTCAGAATTGGTCTACTTCATTTTTTGGTTCAGGATTTACTGCCTTAAAATGGGAAATAAATGTGTGAATTCTATCAAGGGTGTGAAATTCTCCATTTGTACAGACTGGAAACTTGGTAATAATTATGAATATAGCAATAGCAGAAATTATACAAAAGTTTAGCAACATTTTAATTTTAAATGCAAGTATTTCAAGAGTTTAGAATCTACTTGGAGAAATTTTCTTTCAGTCTTTGATATTAAAAAGTTAGGGATTTCTGAACAGCCTGCAGATCTAATTTTCTTATAATTTTAAAACAGAAAATTACATTGACCCACCTTTCCTATTTCTAAAACTGCTTATTTAAAATGTGTCTGAATCTGATAAACCTATGAGCCCCAACTTCACCCAACCTAACGAAACTTAGCCTTTCTCTCTTCTCACATCAGTGGACAATGGGCCTCAGCTGCAGGGAGCATTAGAGAAGCTTGCCCAGTCTCGAGGCCAGCTGGAAGGCCAGTTCCCCTGCTTGTCAGCCAAAGAGACACTTGGCACTGAGTTACCTTAGGGCAGAGGTTTAACATGGTTTGAATGAAGCTTGGATTTTGAAGTATCTATCTCTTTAGGTTGATGTCACTGGGAGTCCAAGGCCCCTCTTTCATTAACTGGCCTCTCACATAGATGGCAATGATGACAGAAAACAGCCAACCACTAAAACAGTTGGTTCTTTTTTATTATTTGTAATTTTGTCTATTTGCATGAGAGTCTGGCAGCATATGGCCTGATGAATTAAAAAAAAAACAAAACCCTGTAAACTCTCATCTACTGGCCAGAGCCTCCAGCTCATGGCATTAGCAGGGGCTAGTGCTGCTTCCACCTGCCACTTGTCTGGAGGGTGGGGGAATAAACTGATGACCTACTAGGTTTCCACAGCCAAACAGCACTCAGCTAATGCCATGATTTAATTCCTAACAGTACTGTCAGAAATAACTAGAAGTGGCAACAACCTCTGTTTCGATAGTAAATCTGATTGGCAAGCTACCTGATCTCTGCCCTACCTAATATTCTGCGATGATTATACCCCACCAGACCAGCAGGAATTGTGAGGGAGCAGAAGTGCTTCTAATCCAATTCACACAGATCAATTTTGAGGAGAAATACACGGGGATGTACACTCACATGATCATCTCAGGATAAAAGGGAATAGCAAGCAAACTTAGAAACAAACACCTGCACAGTACATCTATTTTCTTAATTATACACTTGATCTTTTCAAAGTCCAATATTGATATGGTTCTTGGATGTTTGTATTTTTGACCTAGCCATTTTCTTTAACCATAAACTTGGGGAAAGGGAATTTATCTTATGATTTCTCTTGAGAACGAAAACTTTTTTGCCTAAAATAAGGAAATTACAATTATTTGTTAATACTTTACTATTAAACCCAATCACAAACGTTTTTTCTCTCTGTTGTTTTATGTGTATTATACAGCATCAACAAACCATACAAGTACATAAACAGAAACAATGTATAGACCTTCATTAATTAAATGGATTGATATAAAAGTAAAAAGTCATTTGAAATTTGAACTGAGTGTGCTAACCCATTTGTATCTAGCTTAGAAATATTTTTCCTACATTTTAATATTGCTATTTACATTTATACTATAGACATGAATCAGCATTGCCAGTGATGACAGCAAGTCTTCAGTATAAACGCAAGAAAGGAGGAAATAATTTGGGAGTAAAAGCTTCTATGACCTTTTCATGTGAGGATTTTCTTGATAAGACACAACAAAACCTCTATGAGGTAGGTAAGAGGCAATTTAAAAATTTTTAACAAACAGTAGACAGGGCACTGACCAGTCAGAATGGCAGCACTGGAGTAGAATCCCAGAATCCCTATTACTTGTTGAATCATTGACACTTTGGTTCCTGAATTTCGGGAGATCAAAGGATTCTGGTGTAGAATGGAACATGAGGACTGGTGGGCTTTCATAGTAGCTATTTGCCGATGTATGGAAATGTTTCACTGTTTGTTAAACAGCATGGCAGTAAGTACCTCTGTGTGCTGGCTGAACACAGTCCCAGAGGCAGGCATTATTTTACAGATGAAGATATTGTGGCTTAGAGAGGTAAATTAACTTGTCAAAAATCATCCAGTTAACAAGAGACAGAGCCAGGATTTGAATCCACATCTACCTTGCTCCAAAGAATGAGTCCAATCTTTTTTACTGAGATTCCCTCTGATTAGTGTGGATAAAGACATGAGATATACTCTAACAAGTCAAAAAGAGTGAGTGAGAGCGGAGAAAATCTATTTCAAACTCAACTGGTTCTTTGATATTAGAGAGGTGCATGTAATTTGTGGTTAATAAGTTTGTTAGAATAAAATTGGTATTGCTGCACTCATATAGAAACATGTGTATAAGATATATACAAGCCATCTTTTTAGGTAAGATGCAATTGTAAATGAGAGCAAGGTACTATTTTTAAAAAGAAAAGCACCCTCTGCAGTACTCTGTAGAATTATTTATTTTCAGGTGAGATAATTTAAATTGAACTAAACTAAGTGATCAAGTTTTGCTTCAATTCAAAATGAACATAAATTACCAAACCTCAAATTGTAAAAAAGGCTTAAAGCAGGGGTGTGCAATCTTTTGGCTTCCCTGGGCCACATTGGAAGAAGAATTGTCTTGGGCCACACATGAAATATACTAACACTAACAATAGGTGATGAGCTAAAAAAAAAATTGCAAAAAAATCTCCTAATGTTTTAAGAGAGTTTACGAATTTGTGGTGTTTGTGCATAGGACAAACTTGGTGTAAAGGTTTAGGTTTTAAAATTTTCATATACAGAAGTGAAATTTGTGTTTAGCAGTAACATGTAGCAAGTGCGCTGTTGTGGTTGATTTCTTTCTGATGAAATAAAAGAGATTTTGCAAATAAATTGCAAATTGATGCTAATCAAGCCCTCTTCCTTCTTACGGGACTGATCAAGGTGAGACTATAGACACATAGGAATGTATAACCACATTATATTGAGAAAAATAAGTCAAGAACATTGATTTCACTAGATAAAATGTAGCTAGTGTATAAACAGATACATCCCTAGATAATGAACAGATTTTGTTCCAAATATTTACTTGTAATTTAACATTCTAGAATTTTATATGCAAATTTCTATACATAAAACTGAAAGAAGAGTAGACATTTTCCTCAGTTTTACTAGTAAAATTTATTTTACCTATAATGTATTTCAACTATAGAACAGATTATATTTTGGGTCCTATTCTCCCTGTAAATATGTTGTTTATAAGGGAAAACATACTGAACTTTACATGAATTTTCTGGAACATACTTGGTTTCAGACCTCTGTTCTTGACATAAAATGAATAAACTGAATACCCACAAGTTAAAGCACATCCTCCCATATTTTCTCAGAAATAAGGCAAATGTTATGTTTATCAAGCAAGGGGCTGAAGGATGAAGTTATTTGCTAAGATTTACTGAGAGTTTCTAGGACAGCTATTTGAAAAACTGTAAATCTAAGTAATCCAAATTCTGACTATCGATGTCGATCATAGCACTTAGAATTTAGGAACTGGACGGAACTTTAGATATGATTAAGTTCAGCATATCTTTCTAATCTGAACAAGCTGAATAACAACTCTTTCTCCTCCCTCTTCATTTAATTCATAAGCACTGGTTAGGGCCAAAGAATATCTATACCTTTGCCCTGCCTATTTTACTTGTTGGTAGGGTACAAGGTAGCCGTATAGAAAGACAGTTATAGCTGAATGCCCCGTGACAAGCAATGCTTATCTTTCATTACAACTTTCTTTCATTAAAGCATCCATTGCTACCAGAGTCTACTTATTATGCAAATATTTCTCTAATTTCTCTTCCTTGTTCATGATCCTAGTCGATGGGCAAATATAGTAACAAATAAAATGTGGTTTTTATCCTCAAGATTATCTTTTTTGGCGAGAAGATACAAGTCAAACAGCAATTGAAGAGTTTAATCAAGAAGGTAAATACATGCTTGCAAAATAAAGGATTCAGACTAGCTAACACAAACTATGAAGAGGGAAAGAATGCTATATGGTAGAATTGAGATAGTCTGACGACCCATGGAAAGGCAGGATTTCTGAGTCTGGGATCTAAGTATTTGATTAAGTGTGGATGAAAATGAAACAAAAGTATAGAACATGGAAAAAAAAGAACTCAATACCAATTGGTGACTTGTTGGGAAGAGTCAATGAGAGGGAGAAGTACAGGTTTCATGTGTGAAATCCATAGTAAACCATAATCATTTTCTAGCCAGTCGGGTAGAGGCAGCAATAGCCTGATGTAGTCAAAATGACCTTGGACTTGGGCACAGAAGAGTTGTCAGGATACAGAGGTTCATCTCTTTTACATACCAGAAGTATAATTTTGAATAAAAAGATCAATTTCACTTATCTAATGTTTCTTGAAATGTGAAACAGGTTTGAATTTAGTGTTTAAAGTCCCACCCAGCACACAATTTCTAAGTGCTTGGATCCAATTTTGATGAAAATAGAGTAGTGAGATAGTTGCAGAACAAAAAGGAGAAAGCTTTTCAGAGGGCCAGAAGGAAGCTGGAATGATTGGTGACATACTGGGAATTGATGCACTAGGTAGAGAAATCAGTGAGTCTTGAGGAGCATTTTGCATTTTGAAATGGTATCTGGGTCTGACCCAGGACTTTGTATTGCTACCTTAGATCCCCTTCCTATTAAGCATACCTGTTCTGTAATTACCCTTTTCTCTTCCTGTCATAGCTCCTCCACCTCAACTGGATGCACCCAAACAGTAGAAGGTAGACAAGGAGATGCTCTGCTTCTCGTATTGTGGTTGTCCATGGATCTCTTGCTTTTCCCCTTTTGATTTGAGCATTTTGAATTACCACTAATAGTGTTACCTGCAACTGTGCCCCTTTGGTTTGTGTGTTCAATGCCAATGATACGCTAGTGATATCTATATAATATCTATATCTATATATAGATATATATAGATATAGATATAGATATCTCCTTTGAAACTTCCTAGACACACTTAGAGAAAACATTTTCAGGTATCTCTAGGTATGTGCGACCTAGGAGGAAGGTTGGTTAGGAGCAGAGACCAAAAAGAGATATAATGAATGCAACTCTATGAATCCCAAGGGAAAAAGTCTCTAATTGCAGAAGGAGCAGTAACAGTTTTAAGCTAGAGAGCCTGGGTTGGTGCCCAAAGCATTTCTTTGTTTGCCAAAAGCTGCCTCAATGTGGTATTTCCATCAACACCTATTTGTTGAGAGCCTACTCTGTGCCAGACACTATTATACAGACTGTAATTTTCTATTGGCTCTAAGCCATTCTGATACATAAAAATAAAGTGAATATAGTTTCCTCAAAAGTGATTAGTATTTTATAATCTAGTTCTGCTTCATGTGTTAGCACTTAGTCTGAATAGTTGCCATTGTGAAAATATGCAATATCCATATATTTTTCAGAAAGAGGCCAAAGTATTGAAAGCACTTCAATACTTTTCATTAACGTTGTTCTTTAGTGTTCAATCTTAACCAAAATGTTTCTCAAGAACTCTTTCATGGATATACTTGTTATTTATTTCTGTTCTCTGAAACAAATGGCTCCGGGATGTTAAAAGTCATTTTGCTAATATCTCAGTCTTATTCCTTTTTAGAGTCCTCTACATTCTATCAATATAGAACTTAGCTACAGTTACCAGAAAATACTGTATTGTTTCGTCCTTTGGATCTTTGAATATGCTAGACTCCCGGCTGGAAATGCACTTCCTTGCATAAAAAATGCCCCTCTTTACCACAGTTCAAGAATCAACTCCTTCAATCAACTCTTTTACCCTAATTAGAATGCCCATTTCCCCATTTGGGGTCTGATGTATTCTGTATAAATTTCTATTGTTGTAATTTTTACATAATAATCCTAATTATTTGTTCAGTTTCCTTTTCCCATCTTATGATTTCCCATAAAATCATAAGATTTTATGAACTTATTGAGGGCAGAGAGTATGTCTTATTTGTGGATATATCCTCAGGGCACAAAAAGAGAAACGCAATATATGTTCAGTAAATTCATTGAATAAATAAATGAATCAATGAACAAACAAGCAAATGCCATATGCATGCATACATTCAACTCCTAGGAACACATTGTACTGGTATGGTAAGAAAGGCAAAAAAATATAAGATAAGAACCTTTCCTGAAGATACTTCTAAGATATATCAGCAATACATTATATGGGATCCATATAGTGGTTCCTGGGTAATATATCTTAAAGAAAGAAGGCTTTCTTTTCTCAAAAAGGCAGTTTGTTATAAAAGTCTTTGTAAATTGAAAAAGTTTTTTTTTTTTAAATAAAAGCAGAACTCTGTAGCTAAAGAAAATTCAGCAGCCTAAATGTTTTACTGCTCCATGTGTAAATATGGTGAAAACATGTAGCCATCTGATATTACACTATTGTTGACTTCTCAGTTTTAGTATTTGGAGGATGGCCTGAACTTAGCTGTGTTAAGTTGCCTGCTCCACAGGAAACCACCTGTGTAACTGTTGCTTGCTGCTTTCTCTTTAGGCAACACCCAAAGCCACTGTCAGATGTCATGGGGATGAGACCTTACAAGGTAAGTGCGAAGAAAACAGGAACAAATGCATTTTCAAACAGAACTTGGTGAAAACATTGGCCCAAGAATGATAGGAAGCACCACTGTTTGAGGATCCTTATTTGGGCCATGGAAGGGACATATAGCCCTGGCTTATATGGAATCATATATGGTGTGAAGGAAATGAGTCAGGTCCTGGGTTCCCAAGTGGACTGTCTGAGACAGCAGCAGGCTATGTTGTCTAGATGAAAGGAAATGCCTTGTTTTTTGGGGGGATGTTATCAGAATTTTAAAAGCCAAATGATGGCTAGAGAGTATAACTAAAATTTTGTTGACTGCTTTGTTTTTTAGAAGGTTTTTTTTCTTTTTCTTTTTGTTTCATTCTAAAAGTCTACCTTTTTGCCCAAGATGCAAATTAAAACTTAATTAAATCCGTGATTCCAAAGAGACATAGCTTTATTACACAGCAGGAATTCTCTGGTTTTTTTTTTTTTTTTTCACATCTGGAGTTTTAAATTTGGGGGAATTAATATGTCTAAGATTTCTTGTAGTCTCATTTTGCTAAATATAGGATACATGGCTATTTTAAATGAGTGTTTCATAATCACATGAAAATGCTACAAATTTCAATGTGAAATAGCTTTTTCCTACATTGTAAGTATTAGATGATTAAGCATTCCTTATGCCTTTTTCATGAAAAGGCAACATAAACTTTGTTAGAGATCTGTGGTTCTCATTCTTTGAGGAGTTGCCTCCCTATTGACCTTCAGGCCTTTCTGTGCTTTTTAAAAACTGTTTCCACTTCCCCCCCGCTTCCTCCTTCATAGAATGTAGGACGTCAGTGGAAAAAAGATGAAACCAGAAATTTTAAGAGAAGATTGAACAATAATGACTAAAACAAGCTTTTTTAGCTTTATTTTTACCCGTTTTATATATTTTTATTGATATAAATTGCTCTATTATGATTATAGATGAAAGTCAACATTTTGTCATATTAAAAAGACCATTTCCTTCCAGCCTAGAAAATTCTATCTCATGTTGATACATGTTAGGCCCCTTAGCAACTTATTCTGTCCTATAGCTTTGTGTTGACATTGACAATTTGGAGTCCACAGCTCTAGTCCTGTCAACTACTTCTCCAGAAGTCACTGGACCTGAGATTATACCAAAATTTTATTGTATTTTTCCCAACTAGGGATTTTTTTTTTCACTGTGAAACTGTCTGTTTTCCCGCTCGTGGGTCTAATATCCATAGCTCTCTGGGTTTGACAGATATGATAAACTAACGAGAATATATGCATTTGTGTAGCTTTTATGGATAGATATTTCACTCTACTAATAGTTTTTCAAGTAGTAGATAAATGGTTTTTAATGGCTGATAAACAGCTGCTGCATAGACTCTGGAACCTGACTGCCTATGTTTATAGACTGCTTATAAAAATGTGAATTCCGATAGCCTTTTTGGAGATGTTGAATCTAGCAATATCTGTGAATATTTATTGCAACATTTGCTGAAGTTCCTTCTACAGCCTACCAGGCACTGCATCACCTGGACCTTGGGCAAAGTATATGTCTGACCCCTTTTCCTGCCCCTCTGTCACTATGCATTTACTGCAGTTGCATTCACAAGTGTTCCCAGTCTCGCTGAGTATCTCCCCCTCAGAACTCGGGTGCTTGTTGTTCCTTCTGACAGGATTGCTTGTCTCTTAACAGACCTCATGGCTTACTCCCTCAAGTCATTCAAGTTTCCAATCAAACACCTCCTCAGAGAGAGCCCTTCCCTGGTAGAGCCCTACCCATTTAAAGTAATAAGTAATTTCCTATAACTTTGTATCCCCTATTTAGCTTCACAAAAATATAACATTATGTTACATATAAATTAGTTCCTGTCCCCTCCATTAGAATGGATGCTCTATGAAAGCGGGGACTTTGTTTTGTTCATCACTCTATTCCTAGAGTTGAACAGTCACTTAGAGGGTATTAAGTAAAGACTTGTTACATGAATGAACTGTTTGTGATAGCAAACGAATGAAAAAATAAGCAAATAAGAATAGCCTTTGGTAAGGGAATGGTTAAATGCATTGTGGCATAGCAATAACATGAATTATTATGAAGTCATTGAGAAGAATAGAATTAGATATATATCATACAGGGAGTTTCAAAGTTTATTATTAAGGAAGAAATGCAGATGCAGAAAATTTTGTATAATAGGAGCTTAGCAATGATCTACATGTCTATGTATCTATCCATCTATTTAATCAATCTATAATTCCATAAGGATGATGGCTATGGTAGGATATTCACCAGGTTGTGAGCATTAGCTCACAATTAGGGAAATTGTGCAGTGTGATTTTGTTGAGCAGGGTGTGGAAGTGGAGCCTGGAGGGCTCAAAGTTGGCTGAAATATATAAAATGATTGCCAGTGGGAGATACAGCTTCACTTGCTTCTGCTAGATACACTTCAGAGCAACTTCAGTCATATCTTCCTTCACTCGCCACCCATACCGTGACTCAGCATCAAACTCTGACCCGTGGTTGCTCCTTGGCCTCCCTTAATTACTCTGGTGCTTCCATGCTAATGTACAAGTTCCAGCTGGTAAACTTGTCTTGTCTTTGACTACTATTTAGAATCTCTTTGCATTTCTTCAAAAAAGGCATTTACCTCTTACTGATGTGTTTTGCTCGTGTTTCTCACGCAGTGAGTCCTTGATGCTCTTATGGCTGTTGCTGATCACTTCTGGGGGTGTTTTGAGGAAAAACTATGAAATTGATTCTAGACAATTGAGGCTTTTGTGGTTCACTGGGGCCCATAAAACTCCTGAGCCAGGGAAGTGTAACTGGGAGAATGACAATATTTATTCAATGATAATGTACTCCACATACATAAAGAGAACTCTGTACAGCCCCTGATAGAAAGTAACAGAAACATTCTCATGTTAGAAACAGTACATGTTTTGAAAATAAAGTGGCAATGTCTTAGAAATGCAAGAAGGCAGAGGCAAAATATTAGATTTGATAAATAAGAATATAATTAATGATGAGGAACCCATATTTTAGAATAAGACTGTATCCCCTTTATCATGGCTTTCAGTTATTTGAAATTTTATATTCATTAGTTTGGTTGTATTTTCCACCAGCTCTAAGGAGGGGCTGTAGGGAGCAGGGGTGTATGCTTTTTTCATTAACATTGGATGACAATTTCAGGCACCTATCTGTTCTCACTTTAAATAAAATAATTTAGGAATATTAGTTCTAAACTCAATCTGAAGCAAGGTAAAGATTTTATAGTGATTTTGATTTGAGAAGATACAAAAGTTTGGTAATATTTGTGTGTTATTTATATTTTAATAGAGTTTCCAGCTTATTATTGTTTTAAGATGACATCAATGGTATAACTTATGAAGAACAATAAAGATTATCCTAGTACAATAAGAAATTAGATCAATTTATGTCATAAGCCATTTTGGACATTAGAAAATTAATTTGAAAAGTAATTTTTTTCTGAGTGAGGAAAAAATATATTTAAGGATTACAGTTGGACAAAAAAAATCTGAAGAATCTATTTTTCCGAGCTTTTCTGTGAGCAGTTTCTTCCTCAACATATTTTTAAGACCAAATTATTTTCTTTGCTCAAACAATAAGTATAATGTGAAGAGAAGTCAGGGAGTGATGGACTAATGTGATGTAACAATTCTAACTTTCTCACATGCATACTTAAAAATCATGAAACAGCAACAAGTTGTAGCAGTTTGTAATTGTTTGCTATTGTGTTAAATGCTGGGCTGTGACAATCAGCTGTTTAGGATGGAAGTCTTTTGATTATGTGAACTGGCAGAACTCAAAGGAAACACGTAAATAAAGAAAGAAGCGCAAATGCCCTTTTTTCATAAAGAGCAGTCCTTTGGACTCATGATGACCTTTCTCCTTCTGTTGCCTTAAGTTAACTTTTCTGCAAAATGGTTTTTGTTTGTATATGTTTTGCAGTGTCCTTTTCAACATTCATGAGCTAGACTTCTTGAATCATAAAACTATTCTGAAAGCCCACGTTATTAGAACCATAGGGAAAGTTTGTATCTGTTGATTAGCTGAGAAGCTTGCTTTCACTATTAATATACAACAGTAATTTCAGTTATGTTCTGATAAAAGTAAGTATAGATATTAGACATCAACTTGAAAACTTTTGATAAGACAGATTTCTACACAGAGGAATATCCAGTACTTCAGGGTTTTGCTTAATAGTAAAGATTAACATCATTACCCTTTTTAAACTCTTAAAACCTAAAACTCAATTAAGTAACGTACTTCCATCTTATTAGTCATAAAAAAAAATGTGCTAACTACAATGGCCTTTCAACATGGACATCTAAGGTTACCCCACAAGAAACTTCAGAGTAATTGAAATGAAAGTCTTAGAAGTTTATATATTTGTTTTTCTGAAAACTACCCGTCAAGTAAATTTGTCAAAATTGGAATCAACTGTCTGATTGTGATTTTGTTTAGTACGTTTTATTTTATTATTTGCTAATAGACTTGTTTATTGTTGAATACATATGACTTCTAAGCTGTTAAGAATTACATATTTTCTTGACCTGAGCCTTCCAGGTCCAGCTGGAGTTAGCCAAGAAACAGAGGCCGGCAAAGGTGCTTTGGCTCCAAGAGGGAAAATAGTCTTTATTTCATGAAAATGCAAATAATTAAGGAGGTGGGAACTAAAAACATGTATGCAGATAAGACTGTGCTGGAAGAAGGTAGAGAACAAAAAGAGTAGAAAATAAAACTTTGCAAATTCACAATTTAAACTGAGAAGAAAAACTCAGAAACTGAAAAGAGATAGCCTGCAAAGTAAGAGGAGGTAGCATCTCAGATGACAAGAAAAGGGGAATTGTGTAAAGAACGGAGCCATCTGCAGCATCCAATGTTGCAGCAAGCTTAGGTAGCAGGAGAACAGAAGAGAGTTTAGGGATGCTAGCCACGGAACATTCATGGTGGCCTTTTAGAAAGCAGTCTTAGAAGACTGACGTGGCTGCAAGGAATGGGATGCGGAGGCAGTGAGCATAAAATGACTCTTCCAGAAGTATTGGGTGAGAAACTGAAAGAAACAGAGTGTATAGTCTGAGCAGGAAGGAAGTTTGAGGCAAGAGATGCATTTGATTTTTTGTTTTTTTGAAAATAGAATTCCATTTCTGATATAAATACATGGATTTAATCTGAAATGTTCCTGTATTATTTAGAAGGTTGCAGGGGTACAGCTTTAAGATGACATAATAGAAATAAGTAGACAAAATTAATTTAGCTGCTTGAAAGAATTTACGCTGAGCTTAAATACAAAATTGTACTATTTTTAAACTCTCACAAGGTTAATTTAGGATTTACTGGCACATGTCTCATAAATAATTAAAACAACTAATTGCCACATCTTTATTTCTGTGAATATTTAATATTTTTTGTTCTATTGACAACATATGCCATCTATAATGCTGTTAGTTTAACCTTAAGTTAGAACCCATTATATCTTCAGAATATGCTAGCATATTTCATAGGAATCCAAGAAATATTTTCACTGTTATACAGAATTTTGAATGAAACTTTTATAAATACTAACATTGAAGGAAAAAAGACAACTCCTATAAATTTGAATCAATAATAAATGTAAATATCCTGAACTTATGAATAGAAACAAGTATGAAAAGTCATAAAAATAATCAAGTTACAAACTATTGGGCATAGATCTGTAGTCCTACTGGTTCCGCCTGTAGTAACAAAATGATCAGATGCTTCACTTGATTCACTTGATACTGTATTTAAACAACTTAAAAAAAACTGAACAGTTTTCCATGACCTGCCTTATCCTAAACTTCTACATTTTGATGTTCTCTTAAGGCAGTATCCACCTCTTTTTCTGACTAATCTGTCCCTAGGTGATTTCATTCATTCCCAAGGTTTGAAGTACGATCCATACATTGATGACTACCAAATTTATATTTCTAGCAAACCCATCTTCTCTAAACTCATGTATCAACTTCCTCCTTCTTCCTTCTCCACTTCCTCTTCCTGTTCTGCTTCCTCCTGCTTCTCTGCCTTCTTTTCCTTCTAACACCTCAATTGAAGAATAATTAACATGTTATAAACTGCGCATATTTAAAGTGTACAACTTGGTAGTTTTGACATATGTATTCACCCATAAAACCATCACTACAAACAAGAGTTAACTAATGATCACCCCATGTGTTTCCTCATGCCTTTTGTAATTCCTGCCATTCCCCTGCCTTCTCACGAGCCCCTAGGTATCCAAAAATCTGCTTTCTGTATACACTAGTTTACATATTCTAGAATTGCATAAAAATGGAATAATTTGATATAACAAACAATGTTTTCACAATACTTTAAAGGTTTCAAGGCTATAGCTTTAATATTACAAGCTACAAAATACAAAAATAACAAAGATATAACATTAAACGGTCATTTGAAATAGCATTTTGATCATTCTGTTTATGGCTTTTTTTATTCAACCCAATTATTCTGTTTATTCTGAGATTCATCCATGTTGTTGCATGTGTTGTTGAATGTAAGACATTCATTTTTACTGCTGAGAAGGAATATCTCGTTGTAAGACTATACCACAATTTGTTTACCCATTCATCTGCTGGTGGACATTTGAGTTGTTTCCAGTTTGAGGCTATTACAAATAAAGCTGCTATGAACATTTGTATACAGCCTTTGTATGGACATATGTTTTGATTTTTCTGGGGTAAATACCTAGAACTGGAATGGCTGGATCATATGGTCGGCCTATGTTTAAATTTTAAAAAGCTGCCAAACAGTTTTCTAATATGGTTGTAGTATTTTTTTCATTCCGACTACCAGTGTATGAAAGCTCTAGCTATTCTCCATCCTTGTGACACTTGATATGGTTAGTACTGTAATTTTAATTCTATTAAGTGTGTGCTGTTAATGTACTGGTTTTAATCTGTGTATTCCTAATAACAAATGGTGTTGAGTATCTCATCTGTGCTTTTTTTTTTTTTTCAAGAGAAAGAAGGAAAAAAAATAAAAAAAAAAAAAGGAAAAGAATAAAGGAAAGGAAGAAAGAGGAAGAGGAAGAGGGAGAGAGAACAGGGGTGTTGCTTTATTGCCTGGGCTAGAATGCAGTCTAAAACTGGGTATGCCTGTAATTGTGTTTAATAATAGAGACAAAAAAAAAAAAAAAAGAGGGAAGAAAATAATTAACAAGCAGCCAACCAATATTTCATTTAAACCTGTAAATACGTGTGATGTAGTACTGATAAGAGTGTATATTTTGTGTATTTAAAGTGGAGAGTTCTATGAATGTTAATTAAGTCTACTTGTTCTGGATCTGAGTTCAAGTCCTGAATATCGGTGTTAACTTTCTGTCTCACTGATCTGTCTAATATTGATCTTGAAGTCTCCCACTATTATTGTGTGGGAGTCCAAGTCTCTTTATAAGTCTTATATATCTGGGTATTTCTGTATTGGGTGCATATATGTTTAGGATCTTTAGCTCTTCTTGTTACATTGATCCTTTTGTCTTTATGTAATATCCTTCTTTGCTTCTTTTGATCTTTAATGCTTTGAAATCTATTTTATCAGCAAAAATTGCAACTCCTGCTTTCTATTTATTTATTTTTGCTCTCCATTTGGTTGGTAAATTTTTCTTCATCCCTTTGTTTTGAGTCTTTGTGTATCCTTGCATGTGAGATGGATCTGGATGTAGCATACCAATGGGTCTTGGCTTTTTTTCCCTGTCTGTGTCTTTGGATTGGGGGATTTAGTGAATTTAAATTTAACAATATATGTGTGTTTGATACTGTCATTTAATGTTAGCTGGTTGTTTTGCCCATTAATTGATGCAATTTTTTGATTATGTTGATGTTCTTTATTTTTTGGTATTTTTTAGGAAGGCTGATACTTGTTGTTCCTTTCTATTTGTAGTAGTTCTTTCAGAAGCTCTTGTAAAGCAGTCCTGGTGGTGATGAAATCTCTGAGTGCCTGCTTGTTCACAAAGATTTTATTTTTCCTTCGCTTATGAAGCTTAGTTTGGCTGGATGTAAAATTCTGGGTTGAAAGTGCTTTTCTTTAAGGATGTTGAATATTGGCCCCCACTCTCTTCTGTCTTGTAGGGTTTCTGCTGAGAGATCTGCTGTGAGTCTGATGGGCTTCCCTTTATGGGTAACCTGACCTTTCTCTCTGGCTGCCCTCAGTATTTTCTCTTTCATTTCAACCCTGGTGAATCTGGCGATTATGTGCCTTGAGGTTGATCTCCTTGAAGTATATTTTTGTGGTGTTCTCTGTATTTCCTGGAGTTGAATATTGTCCTGCCTTGCTAGGTTGGGAAAGTTTTCCTGAATAATATCCTGAAGCGTATTTTCCAGCTTGGATTGATTCTCTTTGTCACATTCAGGTACACCTATCAAACGTAGATTAGGTCTTTTCACATAGTCCCATATTTCTTGGAGACTTTGCTCTTTTTTTTTATCCTTTTTTCTCTAATCTTGTCTTTTTGTTTTATTTCATGAAGTTGGTCTTCGACCTCTGATATCTTTTCTTCTGCTTGATCGATGCGGCTGTTAAAACTTATGCATAGTTTGCGAAGTTCTCGTGTTGTATTTTTCAGCTCCATTAATTCACTTATATTCCTCTCTAAATTGTGTGTTATTGTTAACATTTCATCGAACCTTTTTTCAAAGTTCTTAGGGCATATTTGCCTATCGTCTGTGCTTATTTGCTCTCTGCATTCATTTTTGGAGAAGTGTTTGTTCAAATCTTCTCCCTTTTTTAAAAAATTGGGTTGGTTATTTTTTTTTTTTTCCCATTTATTTATTTTATTGCATTTTACATTTTGGGGTACATGTGAAGAACATGCAAAATTGTTGCATAGGTACACACGTGGCAGTGTGATTTGCTGCCTTCCTCCCCATCACCTACATCTGGCATTTCTCCCCTTGCTATCTCTCCCCAGCTCCCCACCCCCCACCGTCCCTCCCCTATTTCCACCCAACTGACCCCAGTGTGTAGTGCTCCCCTCCCTGTGTCCATGTGTTCTCATTGTTCAACACCTGCCTATGAGTGAGAACATGCGGTGTTTGATCTTCTGCTCTTCTGTCAGTTTGCTGAGAATGATGGTTTCCAGGTTCATCCATGTCCCTACAAAGGACCCAAACTCATCGTTTTTGATGGCTGCGTAATATTCCATGGTGTATATGTGCCACATTTTCCCGATCCAGTCTATCGTCGATGGGCATTTGGGTTGGTTCCAAGTCTTTGCTATTGTAAACAGTGCTGCAATGAACATTCGTGTGCACGTGTCCTTATAGTAGAACGATTTGTAATCCTTTGGATATATACCCAGTAATGGGATTGCTGGGTCAAATGGAATTTCCATTTCTAGGTCCTTGAGGAATCGCCACACTGTCTTCCACAATGGTTGAACAAATTTACACTCCCACCAACAGTGCAAAAGTGTTCCTATTTCTCCACATCTTCTGCAGCATCTGTTGTCTCCAGATTTTTTAGTGATTGCCATTCTAACTGGCGTGAGATGGTATCTCAATGTTGTTTTGATTTGCATTTCTCTGATGACCAGTGATGATGAGCATTTTTTCATATGTTTGTTGGCCTCATGTATGTCTTCTTTTGTAAAGTGTCTGTTCATATCCTTTGCCCACTTTTGAATGGGCTTGTTAGTTTTTTCTTGCCCATTCAGTATGATATTGGCTGTTGGTTTGTCATATATAGCTTTTATTATTTTGAGATACATTCCATCAATACCTAGCTTATTGAGGGTTTTTAGCATAAAGGGCTGTTGAATTTTGTCAAAGGCCTTCTCTGCATCAATTGAGATAATCATGTGGTTTTTGTCTTTGGTTCTGTTTATGTGGTGAATTACGTTTATAGACTTGCATATGTTGAACCAGCCTTGCATCCCCGGGATGAAGCCTAATTGATCATGGTGGATAAGCTTTTTGATGTGCTGTTGCAATCGGCTTGTCAATATTTTATTGAAGATTTTTGCATCTATGTTCATCATGGATATTGGCCTGAAGTTTTCTTTTCTTGTTGAGTCTCTGCCGGGTTTTGGAATCAGGATGGTGTTGGTCTCATAAAATGATTTGGGAAGAATTCCCTCTTTTTGTATTGTTTGGAATAGTTTCAGAAGGAATGGTACCAGCTCCTCTTTGTATGTCTGGTAGAATTCGGCTGTGAACCCGTCTGGACCTGGGCTTTTTTTGGGTGGTAAGCTCTTAATTGCTGCCTCAACTTCAGACCTTGTTATGGGTCTGTTCAGGGTTTCGGCTTCTTCCTGATTTAGGCTTGGGAGGAGGCAAGTGTCCAGGAATTTATCCATTTCTTCCAGGTTTATTTGTTTATGTGCATAGAGTTGTTTATAATAATCTCTGGT
>NW_022436968.1:13857608-13938537 GCF_009761245.1 Sapajus apella | reverse complement strand
GGTTTGAATTTCTGTGGAATCTGTGGTGATATCCCCTTTATCATTTTTTATTGCATCAATTTGGTTATTCTCTCTTTTCTTTTTTATTAATCTGGCTAGCGGTCTGTCTATTTTGTTGATCTTTTCAAAACACCAGCTCCTGGATTTATTGATTTTTTTGAAGGGTTTTTTGTGTCTCTATCTCCTTCAGTTCTGTTCTGATCTTAGTTATTTCTTGTCTTCTGATAGACTTTGAGTTTTTTTGATCTTGCTCCTCTAGCTCTTTCAGTTTTGACGATAGGGTGTCAATTTTTGATCTCTCCTTGCTTCTCATGTGGGCACTTATTGCTATATATTTTCCTCTAGAGACTGCTTTAAATGTGTCCCAGAGATTCTGGTATGTTGTGCCTTCATTCTCGTTGGTTTCGAAGAACATCTTTATTTCTGTCTTCATTTCATTGTTTATCCAGTCAACTTTCAAGAGCAAGTTGTTCAGTTTCCATGAAGCTGTGCGGTTCTGGGTTAGTTTTTGAATTGTGAGTTCTAACTTGATTGCACTGTGGTCTGAGAGACTGTTTGTTACGATTTCCGTTCTTTTGCATTTGCTGAGGAGTGATTTACTCCCAATTATGTGGTCAATTTTACAGTAGGTGTGATGTGGTGCTGAGAAGAATGTATATTCTGTGGATTTAGGGTGGAGAGCTCTGTAAATGTCTATTAGGTTTGCTTGGTCCAGGTCTGAGTTCAAGTCCTGGATATCCTTGTTAATTTTCTGTCTGGTTGATCTGTCTAATAATGACAATGGGGTGTTAAAGTCTCCCACTATTATTGTGTGGGAGTCTAAGTCTCTTTGTAAGTCATTAAGAACTTGCCTTATATATCTGGGTGCTCCTGTATTGGGTGCGTATATATTTAGGATCGTTAGCTCTTCTTGTTGCATTGATCCTTTTACCGTTATGTAATATCCCTCTTTGTCTCTTATGATCTTTGTTGCTTTAAAGTCTAATTTATCAGAGATGAGAATTGCAACTCCTGCTTTTTTTTGCTCTCCATTTGCTTGGTAAATCTTCCTCCATCCCTTTATTTTGAGCCTTTGTGTATCCTTGCATGTGAGATGGGTTTCCTGGATACAGCACATCGATGGGTTTTGGCTTTTTATCCAATTTGCCAGTCTGTGTCTTTTGATTGGGGCATTTAGTCCATTTACATTTAGGGTTCATATTGTTATGTGCGAATTTGATACTGCCATTTTGGTGCTAGCTGGGTGTTTTGCCCTTTAGTTGAGCTGGTACTTGTTGTACCTTTATATGTGTAGAACCTCTTTCAGGAGCTCTTGTAGAGCTGGCCTGGTGGTGACGAAATCTCTGAGTACTTGCATGTTCCCAAAGGATTTTATTTTTACCTCACTTATGAAGCTTAGTTTGGCTGGATAGGAGATTCTGGGTTGAAAGTTCTTTTCTTTACGGATGTGGAATATTGGCCCCCACTCTCTTCTGGCTTGTAGCGTTTCTGCTGAGAGATCTGCTGTGAGTCTGATGGGCTTCCCTTTGTGGGTAACCTGACCTTTCTCTCTGGCTGCCCTTAGTATTTTCTCCTTCATTTCAACCCTGGTGAATCTGATGATTATGTGCCTTGGGGTTGCTCTTCTTGACGAATATCTTTGTGGTGTTCTCTGTATTTCCTGGACTTGAATGTTTGCCTGCCTTGCTAGGTTGGGGAAGTTTTCCTGGATAATATCCTGAAGCGTATTTTCCAGCTTGGATTCATTCTCTTCGTCGCATTCGGGTACGCCTATCAAACGTAGATTAGGTCTTTTCACATAGGCCCACATTTCTTGGAGATTTTGTTCATTCCTTTTTACCCATTTTTCTCCAGTCTTGTCTTCCCGTTTTATTTCATTAAGTTGATCTTCGACCCCTGATATCGTTTCTTCTGCTTGGTCAATTTGGCTGTTGATACTTGTGCATGCTTCGTGAAGTTCTCGTGTTGCGTTTTTCAGCTCCATCAATTCACTTATATTCCTTTCTATTTTGTCCATTCTCGTTAGCCTTTCGTCAAATCTTTTTTCAAGGTTCTTAGTTTCTTTGCATTTGGTTAGAACATGTTCTTTAAGTTCATGGAAGTTTCTTACTACCCACCTTCTGAAGTCTGATTCTGTCATTTCATCACACTCGTTCTCCCTCCAACCTTGTTCTTTATACAAAAGTTTTCATGTTTTGGAGTTGTTAATGTGAGAATAGTGAGTTTCTACAGAAAAGGACACTGTCTTATCCTCCAGATTATTCTTCATATCCAGCAAATAGCATTCACTACATATGGAATTTTGTCATCAAAGATATAACAAATATATGAAATATTCCTTTTTCCTTACTTTTTAATCTTTCTTTTGTAAGTGTATGTAGAAAATTAAGCCACAGTGTGAAACAGCACGGTATCTGATGAAAAGCTGAGATAAGTATGAAATTAAAAGTTTGAAAGACTTAAAATACTGAAATAAGCCAGTTATGAGGCGGTTGGTAAGTCTGCACCCTTTTGACATTGCTTGCCAACTCCAGTCCTTGTCTGTTAGATAATAACAGTGCAATTACCCTACCTACCAACTAACTCTCAGCGGCTCTGTTGATTATTATAGATAGCTAAGGTGTCATTTTGTAAAAATTGGAAAACAAATTGATTTTGTTTTCCTGCACCACCACCACCACCACCAAAATGTAGCCCATATGCCTGTCATTAGCAGAATTGTCTATATAATTTACACATAAAACTATCATAGACTTCTCATCCTAGACACTATGCCAGAGGATAATGTAGAAATTATGCTCTTTTGTGTAACTGGGAAGGTCTCCAAGAAGAGTGCCATTTCTTGGAACAGCAGAAGACTTTTCTCACATGAGTTACATGACAGAGGATTGTTACACAACTCACCCATGGATGCTGGCAGCCATGCGACACCCAGATTTCTGATTCTGCATTTTGTAATTGGAAAACCCTGCAGTACAATAACTTTTCAATGTGCATGATAATCTAAATTAATGTCTCACTTCTATTCAGGGAGAACTAGACTGCCAATAATTTCATTTGATCTTTTTTTTTAAGGGGAGCGGTACTATTAGAGAAAATTGTAATGAATGTTTCTACATGTCTGTTTTGTGCTGTTCCTTTTGATTTTCTGCTGTTCCTTTTATTTTCTCACATCTGTGAGATGTGTGAGCTTATGTATTTTAAGGCTGTGTGTGTGTGTGTGTGTGTGTGTGTGTCTGTGTATTTTTACATCTGCTCAGTTGCTGTGAAGTACTAAGAAGTTGCCTTGGCTATTATACGTATCACTTTTGCATTTAAAGCATGGTTGCTTAGTGACCAAAACATGGGACATATTCTCCCTGAGGCAGCAACTAGGTCTTTTGGCAGGTTCCAAAGATGATGCCTTTGGTTATTTTACAATTGTTACTCTAGAATCTTTTGCCTGTGACTCTCTTAACTTCCTGAATCTGTTTTTTTTTTTTCTTTCAGCCTGAAGTCAAAAATATTACTACTCTTTGATCTGATTTCTCATAAGTGGTTGTTTACCTATGACATTTTCATAATAAAAATGTGTTTCAGTGAAAATTGTTAATTATTTCCTTTGGTTCATTTTCAGTGTTGTTTTATAAGGACTTTTACCTGGAGGTAAAAATAATGCTGATTATTTAGAAACTGGCATTTTAACTGTTCCCTCATGACTTCAAATGTATATGGGATCCTTTTACCCACTATTAACCTTTAGTTTGACTCTTTAGAATGTTTTAAAAGGGAAATGTTTCTATATAAAAAATGTGCCTGGGCAATGAAAGAGAAGAATGTGTCTTTTACAGAAAACTAAGCTCTTCCTCCATCCCCAGCAAAATTTCTAGCTCAATCTAACTCTCCACTTTCTCTTTCTTGAATATCAGCAACAGCCTCCCAGCTGGTTTCTCCACAGCTACTCTAACCACCTCTAAATTGTTTTTTGCATGAACAATTCATATTTGATTATATTAACCCCTTCTTCTCTTCTATATACCTATGCTTAAAATTATTTAATGGTGTTTGTTTGTTGTTAGGAAAAGAAAAACTCTTCAACATGGCTTACAAGGCTTGGCTTCCTCTTCCAGCCTCATCTCATTCACTCCATGCTTTCCCTTCTCTGAGCTCCAGTCTCACTTTCCTTCTTTCAAGTCCTGAAAGCCCCATGTAGGTAAAAGCCCCCTTTACCCACACGTGGCTCCTTGTACTTGAAACGTGATTGTTCCCAGCTTTCAATCTGTTAGTTTCATGCTTTTTTCCAATACCAATCAGTTGTCACTTCCACAGAGAAGCTTTCCTTCTCCAACATCATTTTTTCTTTTCCCACAGAATTATACTCCCATAGCACTGAGTTTTTCTCCTTTATATTACTTAATATAGATGAAAATTTACATTTATTTAGTGTAATTACTTGGATTAATATTTATCTTTCTTATTACACAAAGGCAGAGGTTATGTTTTTTGGTGTTTGTTTGTTGGATTTTGCTTAACTTATTATCCCACAACCTAAAATAATGCCTGCAATGTGGTAGGGTTCCATAAACACATTTTTTTTCTTTAGATAAATGAAAAAAATGAAGTCACATGGCAAGAATTTGAAATAAATCTTTACTAAGTCTATTGTGATTATTTAAGACTAGAAAGTATGGCCATTAAGCTAATAAATTGTGTTACTATTTTCTTGCATCAGATGATTTTGGCGATCAAATTGAACTTGAAAAAGGGGATTGCTGTAATTTCTTCTGAATAGACTCTACATGGAAAATGCCTTGACACATGAAAGGATAGGAATCTGGGACGGATGCTAAACTTTTTGGTCTTTTCAAATAGAGATTGGGAATTGATCAGCATGTCCAAAATGCCCATGTGAGGAAATATATAGTCATACTGTAATAACAGTAATTGAGTTATTACTATGTGTCAGACATGCTAAGTTCTAAACCTATGACAACTCATTTATATTCTCAGCAGTCTTCTGAGGTGTTTGCACTATTGTTATCCACATTTAATAGAAGAGGAAACTGAAACAGATTAAGTAACTTACTTGTGGTCACAGAGTTAGTTGGTGGATTTGAGGATTCGTAAGAGTCTACAAGCCAGCTGTTGCACTGCCTCCTTTAAAAAACAATTAACATTTCTGAGTTTTGTCTAGGAAGTAGGAGTAGGGAATAAACATTTTGTGCTTTGTCAAATAAGTCAAAATGTGGGAGAAACATTTATCTTTAAGAATAAGTGAAGAATTTTTGCTCTCCCCAAATAAATATCATCTTCATTATAATTCCAAAAATATAATGAAATAAACATTAAAATGATAATCAATCTTATTCTTTCAATTCACTTAAAAACTTTTTTGAATTGTTTGAATTTATACACTGGAATCTTAATACTGACCTTGGCATTAAAATTCAGGTAGTATTAACAATATGAATAACTTACATTTGTGTTATAATTCTACATTTTATTGTGTTTTTACTTATATAATGGATTTAATCCTTCTGAATATTTTATAAGATAGTAATTATATCCATTTTTACAACATGAAGGTGAGCATTAGAGCTCTCAAGCATACAGTAGTAAATGGCTAAGTTAGGGCTAGCCTTTAGATTCTCTAACTTTGGTCCAGCACAAAGGCTTTTCTATGACAGAGTCCTTTAAATACACAAAACTTATAGAACAATCTTCTGCTGTAATACACATCTCCATAGATGGGGTCTGAGCACTATTCAGTATATGCTAAAATATTTTGTTGCAATGTCTTCTGTTTTGTTTGAGTTCTGCTGTGAAATTTTAGTAAAATTGATTAGTTTTTCTTATGGAAAAGAGGAAAATAAAATCATTTTAAAAAGAGTCACCATTCAACATATACACACATATACATATTTTCTTTATATGTACTTTGTACATAAGTATTAGTATTTATTTTACAAGACTGAAAAAGTATTATAATTAACATTTTCTTTAGAGCTCCTTGGAATCATGATTTCTAGTAATCAATATTCTTAAACTGAGCTTAATGTTGCTATTTTCTTATTGTTAGCTGCTGGGGATAACAAAAAACCCAAAACATTTAAATAGATGGTAAAACAATTAAAATGACATTTTTGTGATATGTCATTAAGGCACAAAGAATGGAGTTTTTAATGTAGTAATTATGACCTTTATAGTTCTGAAAGTTTGTTTTCTACAAGTTTTCTTTTTAATCTTGCTCTGTTTACATCAAAGCTTTAGAACTTTCCTTAGTGTAACATTAGCACAGGAAATGAATGACAGCAGGGTCGCTGGTCTGACCTCAAGACCTCCATGTTTTTACTTTGAGGGCCTCAGTGTTCACATGTACTGAAACTCTACCAGCATATAGCAAAATGCAGTGAAAATAAAATAGAAAAGACTTCCTCAAGGTTGGGTTTTCTTTTTCTTCTTATTCGTAGCCCGAAGTATAGAATGATTTGCATTTCCCATCAGGTTTTGAGTCTTCCATAGTGTGTTATATTGCTTTGCTGCCACAGTGCTTCCTACTGTGATAGGAAGATGGGAAGTTTATGGTTGTGTAAAAGTAAAATAAAGAAATGAATTTGTTTTGTTTCTAATTTGAACATCCCTAGATATAAACTGATAAGGTAAGCCAGGAGTTGTATCAGAATTTACAGTTGGTTATCTGAAATCAAAATTAGAGGAGGCAATGTTCTTATGTTCTGAGTTGAAAGCTCAAATGTTGCAATCAATGTTTAAGTTTTTTTGCAAAATACAGTAGTTCCTTTAACAGTTTTGACCTTTTCAAAGACATTATATTAAAGACCAGAGAACCTCACATGCTGTTGTAGTCCTCCCTCAGTGAAGCAGAAATTATTATCAAGTATTACGTGTCTTGCTTTTGGTGTGGTCTTTGCAACACACTTGTGGAAAGCCTTTGTTACTTGGGAAAGGAGAAAAAACCCTGAAACTGAAAAGGACACATGATAGATAATAGCAGCAAACATGAGCTCAGAGACCTGGGAGGGAGTCCTAGTCTTGCCACTTGCTAGTCTTAAGAAAGGCTCTTCACCACTAAGTGACAGAAAAGTATAGCTAATAATACCAGTCATACCTAATTCCCATTGCTGTAGTGGGGCCACAACATCCTATGTATGGTGGCTCTGTGTATCGTTACACTATTGTCACATGATGTCTCAGTTAACAATTCTTTTACATTGTGTCCTAATACCAGGGCGAATGATTCTCCATTCACAAAATGAATGATTCAGGAAGTGTAGATCTAAAAGAACCAGATAGTTGCACAGAAGTTTGGTGAAATCAGCATGGTTGTTATGCCATGGGTGTACTTTGTTAGCTGTCTGTATTTTTATTCTCAACCCTCTGTAGTGCATTAAATGGCAAAGGTTTTGAGAATGGGTGTCCCAGTGATGTTACTGAGGGCTGAGGTTAATCATTATGTATGATGGTGGTACTTAGTTGTTGCCTATGACTGGTTTCCTCACCATCTCTGTCAAAAGTATTAATTATTACGCTGATCAGCAAGCATCGATAACCAAATTCCCTGTGGTGGTCTGATTCTGACATGTTGCTATAATTATAATACAAAATATGGCATGTTTTCCTATTTCTCTTGAGTTAGAAAACATACAAGCCAATGCCATTGAGGAGTATTGTGGTGGAATACACCAGTAACAAGGGGCATCTAACTTTGGTGCCTTTCACTCCTAAAGCTCACTTTGCATCTTAGCCAAGAATACACTTGATCTAGCTCTAAGTCCCTATTCCACACAAGGATCAAGCCTCTTTCTTTCTTTTTTTTTTATGATTGACACAGTTTTTCAGTAGGTAATATATTGAAATGATTCAAAACCCAGAAAGTATATAGATATCGGTGAAAAGCCTTCTTTCCTTCCCATTCTGCTGTTTAATTTCCACACATCCTCCTCCATCATGGCCACAAACAGGTAATGTGTGTTATAGGTTTCCTGTGTGTCCTTGAAGAGATTTTTTTTATAGCTGCAACTTGATATAAATGTATTTTATTTTTCTTTCTTAAAAAGACTCATAAATGATAAAATAATACACATGGTTTGGTATCTTGATTTTTTTAACAATGTAACTTAAGCTTTCTTTTTAGGCATCACTCGCCCCTGTGATTATGTGAGATTATCTTGTTGAAAGATTGATTCTGAGGTTACGTCTCTGTAACTTTCTGTAGTCTTCTTCAATAAACTGGGAAAAAGCAGAGTAAATGGTCGTTCAAGAGGTTGAGCAAAAAATGAAAAGAGATAGGTATTAGTATACTTAGATTTTGAGGATGGGTCCTCCCAATGCATACTGTTTGAACCCCTTGCACATCCTGGTAAATGTTCTTAATGTTTTATAAATGAAATTATGTGTATAAATATATTTTTATCTCTTACAACTCAGCACAAATGAATGCAATGATTTGATATTCAAGGAAATCAGAAAGATCTAGTTAAATTAGTCTTTAATATATTTCTAAGAAAAATCCTTGACAAAATTTGTGTGCATTACAGAGCTCAATTAGTAAGTACTGCCTGCCTCTGTTCTCCTTAAGTATGTGTTTTATTTGAAGAGAAATTATCAGGTTTATCTGGGTTCATCCTAATGTATTCAGCACATTAACACTTGTTTCCAATACAGTTTAGCATAGCTTCCCTTTACCAATCCTTTTAGTAAAATCTTTTACAATATAATAGTTTAAAACTAACTTATAACATACAAAATTTATAGTTCTAACCAACATTAAAAGTGTATTATATGGATAATCATTTAATATTTCTTAAAGGCTTATTCATTTAAAAATCACATACTGGTCTTGAACAGTGTTTCAGGCGGTTTTTAGTTATGTAAATTATTTCTCCCTTGACTATGTAATTACATGATGGACTGGTTTCTAGAGTATCATATACTTAATGTGAGTTTCCAAAAAAGCTTTAATCATATAATTGCTAGTTTATCAAGTAGAAATATAGGTTTGAGAACACTATCATTATGTCATTATTTTCCACAAAAGACTGTGAAACACCCTGAAGAGCCTGTTATGGGGCAAACAACAGTTTTCTGTGGTGTCTAAATTTGCAAGGATTATATTTAAAAAAGAATAGTAAAGAAAATGCCTAAAGGTGAAGAGCTTTAAATCTAACCAGCCAATTTATGTTGTGTCTCTACAAAAAGCCAGTCCAGACAAAGAGAGTAGGTTAGTTAGAGCAATGAAGCTAGTCGATTATCTAACTCAGTGAGTGATACTAATATTTAATAATTGATTCACTAAATTCTGCAAGAAAACCTAAAAGAAATGAAATAAAGTGCAAACATTTTATTTTATTTGCCTTAGAATTTAATTGCATTGTTTTTATACTAATCATTACTGGCTGTACCATGTTGAAGTGTAATTGAAATAGATAATCATTTATCTTCAACGGGTCTACAGCCAGTAGGAACAAGGACATATAATCTGGAAAGGCTAAGTGGTTAAATACAAATCTCGTTTTACAGAAATTAAAGATTTAAAGAAATGTTTTCTGATTTATTGAGTAGTCATGAGTGAGAAAATGTTTTTATTTTCCACAAAGCCTAGTAAAAGTCTAAGGTAAAACTGCTCCCTCTGTAGGTTTAGTATGAGAAGACAAGACTCCTAAAAAGTCTCTCTCAATAAAAAATCTCTCTCAATATATTTCTGTTACACGCACACACACACGCATACGCACACGCATACACGCGCGCGCGCACACACACACACACACACACACACACACACACACACACACACACACAGAGTCAGCCTTTCACATGCAGGATTCCATATCCCTACATTCAACTAATGGTGAATGAAAAATATCAGGGGGAAAAAGCGTGTGGCTGCATCTATGCTGAACACGCACAGACTTTTTTTCTTGTCACTCCCCAAACAATACAGTATAACAATTATTTACATAGCGTATACTTGTATTCGATGTTATAAGTAATCTAAAAATGTTTTGAAGTATAGGGAAGGATATGTGTATGTTATATGCAAATACTATATCATTTTATATAAGGTACTAGGGCATCTGTGGATCTGGTATCTGTGGGGGTATCCAGAAACCCCAATACAATAGACTGTATATCTATTACCCTACCTCCATTTAAAATGATTACAGCTATATCTCTGAGCAGAAGAAAAACAAAGGCGGGATGTTAGATTTACTGATAAATGCCTATGCTAAAGGTGTTCCTATATTGTAGTTTCAAGTTTAGATATTTATTATTATTTATTTCGTTATATACTCAACTATTGAATCTAGTTCATGACAAATATATCTAGATGATTTATTTGGATGTAGTTTATGACTAATATATCTAGATGATTTATATGTTCACGCAATTAAAGCATTTTTCTCCCATAAAGTAATGATTTTTTTTAAAAATTAGGTTGTTAAATTGCTACTACATTGCGCTATTTAATCCTTTGATTTTCTTTTACCTTTTAAAAGTAATTAAAACTAATATTCTAGGAAAATAATATATTTTAAGTATTTTAGGTTGCTGAAATGATTAGAAATAGATATTTCTGACCATTTAGGTCTCTCAGGAAAACCTGAAACTCAGTGGAGGCTGTTAGATGGTGACTTTTGTGGCTTATGCTGGAGCACTGCAGCGTGTTGATTAAAAGTCTGGGTTAACAGATCAGAATGCCTGGGTCTGAGTTCCTGCTCTGCCTCTTATCTCTCTGTTACTGTGACCAATTCAAAAAACTTCTTTGTAATTCAATTTCCCATTGTAAAATATGGTTGGTAGTATTAAGCATCTCACAGAAAATTAAAGGTCATTACATGTACCAAATGTGTAGAACTCAGTGGAGCACATGGTATACACTCATTCAATGTGAGTTTTTCCTTGGTTTTACTACCTAGGGGCCTTTTCTGTTTTCTGAATCTGTGGCTCTCCCTTTTCCTCTTATACCTTCTTCACTGTTCTACGATTCCCTCTTTCATCAAATAGTGCTTAAAATACATCCAGAATTTGTTTTTGACGTGTCTCTGCCACTCAATATCTGGACAATCTTGAGAAAGTTCCTTAATTTCTAAGCCTACTGTATTTTCTTTTGTAGGAATCTGTTTTCTTGTGAGGATCAAATGATATATTAATGTGAAAATACTTTAAAATATTCAAGTATGGTATATTATTAGAGTTGGAGCTTGAAGTGTGAGTGCTAGAAAGGAAAAGATCATGCCCTTGTTTCTTTTTTTATTGCATTTTAGGTTTTGGGGTACATGTGAAGAATGCAAGATTGTTGCATAGGTACACACATGGCAGTGTGATTTGCTGCCTTCCTCCCCTTCACCTATATCAGGCATTTCTCCCCATGCTGTCTCTCCCTAACTCAC
Organism: Sapajus apella; assembly: GCF_009761245.1. Lineage (NCBI taxonomy): Eukaryota > Metazoa > Chordata > Mammalia > Primates > Cebidae > Sapajus > Sapajus apella. The sequence continues at coordinate 13,927,150 of NW_022436968.1, read as the reverse complement.
CACGCCCCACTGTCCCTCCCCTATTTCCCCCGGACAGACCCCAGTGTGTGATGCTCCCCTTCCTGTGTCCATGTGTTCTCATTGTTCAACACCCACCTATGAGTGAGAACATGTTTCTTTTTTTAAACAGAAGTTTCTATTTTCTGTTCAAATAAAATTTATTTTTGAAAACTAGAAAATTCAAAAAAGCAGAAAGAAAAAAATTCTGTATTTCTTCTGCTGAAAGATAAATGTTGTTAACACTGTCTTACATTTCAATTCATTTTCCTATGCATTTTATTATATTATTTAAGTCATGCAATAGAAATGTAATTTGGTATTGATGTGACTTGCTTTAATTTTGGCATACTGCTACCATACCAAGTCTAAAACGTAATTTAAACAATTATTCTTTAAGTCATGATTGTCAATCTCTCTGTATATTAAATACATAAGCATATATATATATATATATAACATAATATATACACCCACATAAACACTTGTGTAGTATGTCTGTATATGTGTATGTAACAAAAAGGGGATAGATAATTATTTTATTTGGGCTAAATGTGTTTTTTTTTTTTTTTCTGCTTGATTTATGTGTTCTGTTTTGTTTGCCTTTCAGTGTAATATAATGTACAACCTTCGTTTTATACCTGTGGATGGTGAAGAGTTTTACTCTTAGATACTAAAAACTATCATAAAAATAGCCATATTTAACTTTAATCCCATCATAAATCAGATGCCATATATCATATACTATAGCATATGTAAACTTATATCTTATGTATGATATATAACATATAAATCATGATTGAAACATATGATATATATAATATATAACATAAATAATAGTCATAACATATAAATAATATATGAAAAATTACTTTATAAACAATCAAAATATTCTTCTCTTCAGTATGTTATTTTTTCATATGCTTTAATTGTAGGAGGGAAAGATAGATGTGAAAGTTTGAGGTCGAGGGGGAAAAGTTGACAAAACTCCCAGCTTTAAGAACATAGAAATTTGAAACTTCCATGGATTATTATAATCTGAAACCAATAGTTGAGAAAGCTTATTTATAGAGTGATACTGATTTTGAGTGTTAAGATGATCAAAATTGATGCAAATACACATACCTTGAAATAATTTTAATGTGATTATTCTAACATCTTGTGATTACAATTATTTAAAGGCAATTTTTAAGACTTAAATTGTGATGTAGTTTTTGCCAACATATAACAGCTATGTTAAAACTTAGAAAGAGCAAAAGAAAAATGGAAAACAGACTGTTTGAGAAAAATGCAAAACCAAACCGAAAAACACCCTAGAAAAGCAGAACAATATAAAATGAAACTCTTTCTCTCTCTCTCTCTCTCTCTCTCTCTCTCTATATATATATATATATATATATGGTTTATAAGAATACTCTGGTACTTATGGTACTAGAATTGAGTCAAATAGCATCCATAGAGCTGTGTATTAGCCAAATTGAATCAGCCTTAAATTTGGATGGTTCCACTGAGCTTTCAGTATATTTGAGTTTTTTCATTTAAGAAGTACTTAATAAGTGTATACTGTATGCTAGAATACCTGCTATGGCATTGACATTTAAAAATAAAAGAATTTGTGAAGTCCTTGCCTTCCAGATCACAGGGTAATGGTGAAGACAGATACACACACAGATAATGAAAATACAACATGGCAAAAGCAGTACCATGTGTGAGACACAGGTTATTAGAACATTCAGGAGAAAAGAAATGCAGTATCACCTGAGATAGGGTGGGGAGTAGAGTTTCTGGGAAGGATTCCTGAAGAGCAGACACTAATTCTGTGATCCTGAGAAGTCAGGTAATTGAGGATGGAAGAAGATGCATAAACCATACACTGGAAGCAAGAAGAGCATGTTATGCTAGCTCTGTTGTTGGTGCGTATCTGTGAGGTGGGAAGACCAGATATTATGAAGGGAGGGCAATGATTATTTCAGAGTTTTTTAAAAATTACACTTTAAGTTCTGGGATACATGTGCAGATCATGCAGGTTTGTTACATAGGCATATGCGTGCCATGGTGGTTTGCTTCCTCCATCCCCCCATCATCTACATTAGGTATTTCTTTTAATGGTATCCCTCCCCAATTCCCCCACACCCTGCTATCCCTCCCCTCACCACCAACCCCCACCAGCTGACAGGCCCTGGTGTGTGATGTTCCCCTCCCTGTGTCCATGTGTTGTCATTGTTCAACACCCACTTATGAATGAGAACATGCAGTGTTTGGTTTTCTGTTCTTGTGTCAGTTGGCTGAGAATATTTCCAGCTTCATCCATGTCCCTACAAAGGACATAAGCGCATCCTTTTTTATGGCTGCATAATATTCCATGGTGTATATGTGCCACATTTTCTTTATCCAGTCTATCATTGATGGGCATTTGGGTTGGTTCCAAGTCTTTGCTATTGTCAACAGTGCCACAATAAACATACATATGCATATGTCTTTATAATTGAATGTTTCATAATCCTTTGGGTATATATCCGGTAATGAGATTGCTGGTCAAATGGTATTTCTAGTTCTAGATCCTTGGGGAATTGCCACACTCTTCCACAATGGTTGAACTAATTTACACTCCCACCAACACTGCAAAAGCATTCCTATTTCTCCACATTCTCTTCAGCATCTTTTGGTTTTTTGACTTTTTAGTAATCGCCATTCTGACTGACATGAGATGGTATCTCATTGTGTTTTTTGATTTGCATTTCTCTAATGATCCTTTTTTCATTTATTTGCTGGCTGCATAAATATCTTCTTTTGAAAAGTGTCTGTTCATATCTTTTGCCCACTTTTTGATGAGGTTTTTTGTTTTTTTCTTGTAAATTTGTTTAAGTTCTTTGTAGATTCTGGATATTAGCCCTTAGTCAGATGGGTAGCTTGCAAATATTTTTATACATTCTGTTGCCAGTTCACTCTAATGATGGTTACTTTTGCTGTGCAGAAGCTCTTTAGTTTAATTAGGTCCTTTTTGTCTATCTTGGCTTTTGTTGTCATTGCTTTTGGTGTTTTAGTCATGAAGTCCTTGCTTATGCCTATGTCCTGAATGGTATTGCCTAGGTTTTCTTCTAGGGTTTTTATGGTGTTTGGTCTTATGTTTAAATCTTTAATCCATCTGGAGTTAATTTTTGTATAAGGTGTAAGGAAGGGATCCAGTTTCAGCTTTCTGCATTTGGCTAGCCAGTTTTCCCAACACCATTTATTAAATAGGGAATCCTTTCCCCATTGCTTGTTTTTGTCAGGTTTGTTTGAGAGTTTTAAACCCTCACCTTCCATTTTAGATAGGTTATCCTGCTATCTCTGGGGAGGATGGAGTTGAGGAAAATGATTAAGCAGACAGAATAGTTATATTCTGTTACATTCTCAAATTTCCTCAAGAAAGATCTTTAAAAAATTAACAGAAAAGTCTAAAATTAACAGTGCTTTTTTGTGTGATAATTGTACTCTTCTCTAGATAGAGAAGCCTATTCAGGAAAAATAGAGTAGATAGCTTACTGGGAAAGAAAACAGTGACACTTCTCCCAGCCTCTATATGCAATCGGGAAATATGGAAGCTATGCTCATTGGGGACCACATGGGTGAAAACTACTTAAGGATTATCACTGGAGAATGTTTTCTTTAAAGGCATAATGCTTACATAAGGAACTCATTTAGTGGTCACTAATTAAATCAATGTGTCAATCCAAATTTTACTTTTAGCAGAAATCATTTATGTTTCCAATATCCATAATGAAGAACTAGAAAAGATAAATGTATGGAATGGTGAAAGTAAGAAGAGTCTAAGATAATAAATAATTTCTTTCACTGACTTTAAAGACTTATAAGCTATTTTACAGCCAAAAATTTAAGTAATTGCATAAGGACAAGTATGGATTTTATTAATAATAAAAAGTACAAGGCAAATTTAAGCTAGAGAAAAAATCCTCAAAAATTTTAACTATTTACCCATCATGTTTTGTCTTGTGTCCCACACTTCTTCCAGATTACAAATTATACTGTGTCTTCCCACGTAGACATAGTTTTTGGTCTCTTGGGCATGAAATGCATATTGTAATTCTTCATGGTTCAACTGTAAGTTAAACAGAGCAGAGTTTAAAGTTATAAAAACACCCAACTTGAAATGTCAGAGTTCCCTCAGCCAGTAATCCAATAAAGATTGTAGTTCACAGCCTTTTCAGGACTACTATTACTTGTTACTGCTATGAAAATTATATCATTTCTGGGCAGACAGTATTTTTAAGGCTCCTTGACCTTTACTTAGTCTGGTTGGTGAGAGTTCTTTGAGGAATCGCAGTTGTAAACATGGTCTTAATTTATATGACACCCTGTTTTATACTTTTTTCCCTTCAAGTATTTTAAGTTATATTCACACATATTAATAAACTAATGCCTGCCGATCTTTCCATGCTTGCCCTTGTATTTTTCTGTGTGTATTTTTCTCACCAACTGCTGATTTGGCTTCACACTTTATTTTTTATACAAGAGCTCATTAGTTTTACTTTCTATATTCTGCCTGTATTCCTCCTTGCTTAAGCCCCATAAAACAGCCTGCCATGCCATAAATCTATGCAGAAACAATAACATTTCTGTCTGGAATTGTTGCTAGACATGCCATACTATTAAGGAATGGTAAATGTAAGGAAGCTTATTTCTGGCAAGTTACAGTCTCAGCTTAAAAAATATATCCAAGCATCAGCTTATGCAAAGAAGGTTTCAAACTGTCAAATTTATATTTTAAATCTTCGTCATCTATCACAAAAAGAAGGTATATTTATCAGTCCCACATATATGCACATCAATGTTGGTGCATACCTGTTAAAAACTAAATAATCTTTTTCAAGTTGATCTTAGTCCTTTAAAATTTTAATCTTGAATAAGAAGTTAGTTCCTCAATCTCCTTTATTTCAATGTCATGTTTCATTAGGCTATGTACTTATATCTAGCAGAAATAAGCTAATCAAGTCAAAATATTAATTTAAATTCATGTGTTTTAAAAGTGAGTTGAAGGAACCACAAAGAAACATGCTGCTATTTCTAAACAAAATGTTTATAATGCATAAGTTATGAGGGCTAGGACTACTTATTAAAGCTTTACCTTTGTCACTTTAACACAAGAACAGAAAAATTTAAACTGTATAAATATTAAAATATTAAAAATATTTGATGAGTGTAGCACAGGGAAAAACCAATCATAATAGACACATTGTTTCCTCATATGCTGTTATGATGCACACCATTAGCTCTCTGTCAGCATCAAAAAGTAGCAATAAGTTGATTTTGCCAGCAGATTATTATTTTCCATGTTATTAAGCCATGGCTTCACATTATTTTCAATAAATCATTAAGTTTATAAATAAAATCTTATTCTAATTTTTCAATGTAATCAAAACAAGCTGCTTTAACAAAAACGATTTTCACACCTACTATTGGCCAAAATAACTAGTCATAATTTTTCTAGGGTAGCCTAATTGACAAGGTCATTATTAGACTGAATTGTGCAGAGAAGCAATCATAACTTGAGGTGCTACATAGATCTGGTGCAAGGATGTTTTAAATGTATTATATATGACTATATTATACTGACTCATAATGTTGTTATAATTGTACTTATAAAAACATTTTAATTTTCAAGAGTTTGTGCAGATTATCATAAACATATAAGTTGTTTAGAATGCAGATACTGCCATTATGTATGTATGTTTGATTTAATATTGTTATATAATTTTCTAATAATTGTATATCATATATAATTTATATCTAAATCTAATATATAATAGAGTTATATAAAAACATCTAATGTGTATAGCTATATACTTTTATATAACATATAGTTTGATGAAATACTATAGATTGACACACTTTACAAAAAGAGAGACAGTAGAGAAGCAGCTATAACATAACATGTGGATTCAACTCCACATGTATCAGAGCCTAGATCTGACCCTTAACAACTACACTATTTTGGGTACCTTTCTTAATTTCACTAAGTTTTAGTCTTCAACCTTATAATGGGAAAAATAACATCATCTTGGGTTTTTGTTAGAGTGAAATAAGGGACATATACAAAATTCTTATTGAGGTAGCTGGCACTTGGTAACCATACAGTAAGGGAGAGATAGAAGACCAAGGAAAGAGTGGCAATATCAGCAGCAGTAGAGGCTTCTTAAGTATGGAGACATTCACTGGCATGGCTGTCCTAATTCTAGTGACCACAGAGAACTACTTTGTTATTTATAATTTGAATTTTAGAAGCAAGGCATGGATTAAAAAATTCTAAAACAAGGAAAACAATTTGAAGTTCTCAAACAAGTACTGAGGTGGGTTTTTAAAAATAACTCAGGGTAGTGGGATTTAAGAGAAAGAAAATGCCCAATATGAGGGAAGAGTTGCAAACACATCAATCATAACTATGCGGTTTGTGATTACAGAGTTCTTGCAGAATGCTTTGGTGGTGAGAAAATACTGATTTAAAATCACTCTTCAATTTTAAAGGGTTCATGTAAAGGTTAAGACTAGTGAAGGTAACATGAGATGGTTGATGTATAAAACCAACCCACAAATCCAAAGTTCCCGGAACATTATTTGGCTTAGACTCTTTCAGCTAACAGCAGAATTCTCCTTGTGGCTTGCCTCAGTTCTGCAGTCACTACTCCCACCAGAAATGCTAATGGTGATTCTTCGAAACAAGTATCATGAGAAAATTTTTTTTTCTTTACTTTGATTCTCAAACTCTGAAATCAGTGTTTCTGGTTTCACATCCACATGTTTCAGAAAAGAAAATAGGCTTCAGGAATCTTAGCAAATACTCTAAGAATAAAAAGCCCATTACACACTTAGCATTTTCCTCTCTTTAAGGATTAACAATTGTGGGGGAAAAAAGCAAATGAAAAGAAAATTTTATCTGTATCAGGTTTCTGAGAAGAATACTTTTTTTGGTAAATTTAGGAAAGAGGTTAAAAGTGGACATAGCATTGTTCATATTTATTGTCATGTTAAATTTGTCTAAAATAACGTGCTGTATTTACACGATTATTTTATACTGGAAATTAAAAATATTTTTATATAAATTTAAACCTCTGTGTATCCATATGAGTGCCAAACAGCTTGCTCTTTTAACATTGCTGTAAAAAACATTCTGATGTTCTTTAGCATATGGTTCTCAAAATATTGAGGCAACCCAAGGTTTTATCTACCCTTCTCCTTAAGGGAAATATTATCAGCTTTCTTGTTGATAGGAAATTAGAACAGAGCTGAGGTTAGCAGCATGCCTTGCATTCATAAAATTCAATGACATAACTGTATCAGATATATAAAACCTATACAGGGAGATCTCCAGTCCCATAAATGTTATTATTAGGGGTAAATGAGCAGGTAACCCACAAAATATTGACTGAAGGAGTGGGGAATGCTTTACACTAGTAGTTATAAATCTTGAGTCTTTGAGGTAGATTAGGGAAAAGATTTTATATGAAATTCAAAGAGGCAGTGGTAAAACAGAGATAATTTTTTAGGTACCTGGCATTCCTGGGATGGCATCCACCAGTATGTATTTTGCCTTCATTCTCAAATTTCACTAGATACAGAATTCTGGGTTGACAGGTTCTTTTCTTTCAACTCTAAAGTTATTCTTTCTCTGTGTCTAGCCCCTCTTGCTTCTGATGAGAAATTTGCAGTCATTTGTTCTCCTATATAAAATATATTATTTTTATCTGGCTTCTTTTTAATATTTCTCTGTTTTCATTTTGTTTTTGACAGCTTCTTATGACAGATTAGATGTTTGTAAATATGGGTTGCTTGAGGACATTCTGTTTGTGATTGGCTTCTTAAATCTATACATTTATCTTTTCACCAGATTTCAGAAAATTTTTGCCATTATTTATTCCATTTTTTTCTATTCCATTCTTTCTCTTTCACTTTCCTGGGACTCCAGTTATATCCATGTTATAGTTTTTAGTAATACTGTACAACACATGGAGTCTCAGTTTATTTTTTTGTAATTATTTTTCTTTCTGTTTTTCAGATCAGATGCTTTGTATTGATCTATCTTCAGGTTCATTGACTTTTCTGTCATTTGAGTTTTGCTCTTCTGCTCATTCAGTAAATTTTCAAAATTTCAGGTATTGAATTTTTCAGGTCTAGAATTTCCATTTGGTTCTTATTATACTTTCTATTTTTCTGCTGAGATTTTGTATTTTTTATTCATTGCAGACATATTTACCTTTATGTTCTTGAGAATGGCTATAATGACCTCTGTGTCATCTCAGAGTAGGATTTAATTTTGTTCTCTTAAGAATGGGTTATATTTTCTTGGGTTTTATTTGGTATATCAAATAGTTTTATATTATAGTATTATCATCATGAATGATTTATTATAGAAACTGTAGTTTATGTTATATTTATCCTAAGAACACTGTGTTCCCTCAAAAGGACTGACAGTTATTATAACTCACCAACAGATATTATACTCATGGATTTGGTTCATTACAGAGAGTATATTTAGATTATAATCAGCAGAAGTCAGACACATATACACAGAATCCAGGAGAAGTAACAAACGTGGAACTTCTGTTATCCTCTCCCTGTGTAGTCAGAATGCATGATTATCCTGCCATTGGTGCATGGCAGTATACATAGAGTATTGTCAATGGGAGAAGCTTGTCTGAACCTTGGTGTTTAGAGTTTTTATTGGTGGCTCCATTACGAGTTCTCCAACACTCCTGGGCATGACCTAAAGCCCTAACTCTACATTGGTCTTTCTCATGTGGTTATCTCCCACCCTAAATACTATTTGGTATGGCTTATAACCTAAATCATATTGTTGGACAATTTGGCATGGCCTAAGGGAAACAAAGACACTTCTAAAATGAGAGACCCTCCAAGAATCTCCTGGCTGAAATTACCTCCTAAAGGTCAGCCCTTCTTCATGGGCAAGACCAAATTCTATTTTTTAACATATACTTAAAAAAAAATTAAATTGATACATTAGGCCAAATTCTTTACTACATATATTTGTTATTAATTTGGCTAAATGCGATATTACTGTTGATGTCTGTCTTAGTCTGTTTTGTATTGCTATAAAGGAGTAACTGTGTCTGGGTAATTTATAAAGAAAAGAACCTCATTTGATTTTCAGTTCTTCAGGCTATACAAAAGAAGCATGACACTACAAGCATGACATCTGCTTCTAGTGAGGATTTCAGGAAGCTTTCAATCATGGTGGAAGGGGAAAGGAATTTGCATCACATCACAAGAGGAAGGAAGCAAGAGAGAGAGAAGGGGAGGAAGGTTCGGGGCACTTTTTGACAATTAGTTCTCAAGGAAACTAGTAAAGCGAGAACTCGCTCATTACTATAGGAGTGGAACCAGACCATTCATGAAGAATCCACCCCCATGACTTGAACACCTTCTACCAGGCTCACCTTCAACATAGGGGGTCAAATTGCAATGTGAGATTTGGAGGGGACAGTTATCTGCTGTATGGCAATACTCATTAATCCATCAAAGACCTTAAAAGTACTGTGTTCTTGTCACTGCAGAAACTGTTAGTACTGATGAAGTCAAAACTTATCTTCTTGATAGTTTGCGGAGATTTTGGGGAAGGAGTTCTCTTTGTTTTTACATGATTTCTGATTATTAGCCTTTTATATAAATTCGTGACCTCCAGGGCAGAGGGCAATCTACAGAAAGTCTCTCCTTGGAAACTGACTTTCTTTTCTTGAATGAGACATTTATAGCTCTACTGTCTCTTCTCTTTCCTATCTAAGAGGCTTCGTAGACACTCAGGCTAGGAAACTGGGTTTCTTCAGGAACCAAGTTATGCCTTCTCAGTCTTAAATCCTAGAGTGAGCACAACTTAACTGCACCCTAGCACATGTTCATTAACCACAAAATATGCCAATATTACACATCAGAGGATGAGTGATTCCATCTGGATCTTTGTGAGGAAACTTTGTCTTCCCCTCATAAGAAACCTGGCCGATCTGATTTAACAGTTTCAAGGAATGGTCTCAAAATATCGTGCTACATATTTCATGATGGTATATTGTTTAAAGTTATGATAATGTGAACATCATGTATAAGTCATATTTGCTTGTTTATAGGTAAACAGAAATACTGTAAATATAATATCTCACCCTACTGTTTAGTTACCTTGGAAGTCTATTGCACTTCAAAATGAAGCAGAATGAACGTTTCTTCATTTTATTCAAAATGAATAAAAATGTAAATGCTTTTATGAACAAAATTATATATCTTTCCAATTCCAATAGACTAATAATAGTAGTAAATTGCATTTAAAAACTTGATGATCACATGATTACAAAGATAAGAGAACATGTGTCTTTAAGGTGTGGCAAGTACCCAGGGTGCATGTTCAGGTGCCAACTCTGCACTTGTGCTAGCCTAAGAGTATCTCATTAAAGTTTCTGTCCTGTACACCTTGCCTACCTGACCCTAGTCCTGGCCCCCAATATGTCCCAGTTCGATCATTTGTGGAGTGTGTAACATGACCATGAAAAATGCAAGATATTCTCTCTAAGCCTCAATTTCCTCATAAAGAGATACCAGTAACTTAATTTGAATGTAACTACAGTGTGCAGGGTGAAGGGAACACACAAGTAAAGAGTCCATGAACAAGTTTTGAAAGTGCCTTTAAATTCACAAAACAATAGAGGTCTAACTGACCAGAGAAATTTAAGTACTTTACTTCCCTGAGGAGAAAATTGACACAGAGTTGGAAGGTGCAGTGACTTATCATAGGCTATTCATGTTTTGGGCAGGACCAAGGTTGGACATAAATTTCCAGGATTCTGTTCAACATGCTTTCCACTGTGCCACACTTACTGCATAGCATAGTAAAACTAGGTTGGGGACTCTGAATATGTAGAGGAAGAAAATGGATTCAGGAAATTTATGAAGCAATCACTGTTGATCATTGTAGTGATGACTAAGAAGTCATAATAGATAGATGTTTACAATTTGGATCATTGATAACTAGGAAAATAATGCCATCAACTGAAATAAATCATGAAAATTTGTAGGAGAGATGGTAAATTGGCAAAGAATTGGAGTAGCAAAAGGATGCTTCAGCCAGGTTGTGAAGGATTCAGATAATCTATAAGGAGTAATTTTTTCAGAAAGAAGTCTGCTAGGGGTTTGTAATGGGATATATAGTCAGACTGGAAAATCTATGTTGGTCTTTAAAAATAGGATAGTTTTCTGGGGTGTCTTAAGTATAGCATAGCTTATATGCAAGAAGCTGTTTTCAGTGATTTCTCAAAGTCCATCTGAGGCTTGTGGTTCTTTGAAGTCCTTAGATTTAGTGCACTTAGTCTGTTAAATGGATGTTGGATATGGAACATAAAAATATGATGGATTTGAATTGACCTTTTGAATGGTGAGGGGAATCAGGTTTGCTTTACCAGAGGGGTCACTGTGGTGTAACCTTTCCAGAGCATCTGAAAGTTCATCCATGCGCTAACCATATGTAGTCAGCATGTCTCCCAGGGCAGTTACAGACAAGAAAGATGTGTTAGCAGGCAGCATTTGCACCAGAGAACTAGGAAGCTTCTTGAGTTGGCTTTTCATCTGTAAAAGTGGAGTGATGAGCATGGCCAGGTTGTCACAATAGAGATTCTTGTAGAAAGTGACTCCATAACCTCAAGGTTACATTTAACACCATTTTAATTTTCCTGCTCAATCGGCAAATAGTCATGCATTGGCCATTGTTCATTCTTCAGGCATACCCAGGGACTCAAAATAATTTTAAGAGAAACAAATTTTATCAGATATATAAACATTTCAACTTTTGTTATAGTGAGAAAAATCAGTGACTAAAAATTGTATTTCAAAATCCTGCTTTTAAACTTGTCTTAGGCTGGAATCCATTAAAGTTATTTTTACTGTGGAGATATGTGAGTCTTGGTGGTTTCAATCAAATACATTTGCTGTAACTTAATGGAGTAGTTTATTTATAGCATCTTGATGAGAATTTGGGGGCTGCTTGTCCACTTAATTATGGTGATGGGCACCACTAACAAAGATAGAATGTGTTCAAAGCTACACTCTTTTCTTTATGGTGCATAAATTTATTTCAATGACTATTATAGAGAAGAATATGTAATGAATATTACTAACATTATTAATTTAGCCAAACTAGAGAAAAATTATTTCTGTAGACTTGTAGCGGTGTGATTTCATTACAGCATGCATTGAAATTGGGCATTTAGGGATAGTAACTGCCCTGGGTATGTATCTATTTGGATGGAATGGAAAGAGTCTATAGGGATGAAGTTTGATGTGCTGGATCTTGGGGCCATGGAGGAAGGTGATGCTGTAATGATGGAGACATTAGGTGGTCTATGCTCAAGCCCAATCTATGGGCAAAAGTCAGTCTCTTTAGCTTTGAACAGGCTAAAGAGGAATTCAGAGCCATTTTGGAAGATTTTGCAGTTTTGTAAAGCATTGGAGCGGAAATTTTGATGCACATGTCTCTTAGTCAAATGATGGGACACTGCGAATGACTAAGACGTGTTCTTACTTCTCCTTGCAGCATTGTCATCCTTGTTCTATAGTTAATGTCCATTTCATGGAGAAATATGGGATCAAACTCTTGATGAAAAGTTATAAAATTTAGGTTTTATCACCACCATGCTTTTAACAGTAAGAAAACGTGTATTTATTATTTATTCATTCATCATGTGTTTTCAACTGGATTCTAGATTATCAATTAAGGGATCAAGAGAAGCATCAAAAGCACAGGTGAAATTGTGGAGGTCTGTTGGCTTTATATAGCCTTCTGATCATACCTGGATAATGTTTTAAAAGGCGATATACTGTGACAAGAGTGATGCTTAGTTAGAATATGAGCTGTTTTACACCTACTGTGTTCTCCCTGAGACATCACAAATATTTGTGGTTATTGCACATCCCCTGTAGATGTTAGTGTTTGTAATCCCTGATCCAGAAGTATGTCTTCAAGGACCACATAGAAACATTATATCTTTACTTTGCATCACCAGGTCTGACCAAGCTTTAAGTTCAAATAAACACTAACATTACTACTAAATTCTACTATAACATCAGCAACATTAATACTAAATAATTATCTTTCTTTTATTCTACATATATGAGTGTAGCACTTCAGCAGCACTTATTTCTGCATATATCAAGGGATATCTCAGATGTGTACAAGAAAAATAACGCACTCATGTTTTTTACCCTGCTGCCAGAAAGTCTTTGGAGGGAGCAGTCTCACCACGGATGCTGCAGTTGATGCCCTTGCGGGGAAAGCATCTTCACTGAGACTCCACCGCCCTCAAGCGTGGCTGCCACTGCTTGGCCATGGCCCTTCAGGCCCCACCAGATATTGCTACTCTCTTTCAGTCCACAGGTGGAGTATTCCTTTTTCCATATTAGTTTTAAACTTATTACAAGGTGCCAGAGCCCATACTCTTAGGGTTTCACTGGACAATGGCTTCTTTAGTGCTGAATTTAATTATTTTTCCTCATTCATTGCCCAACCCATCCTTAGAACTGTTTGGCAGAATAACACCAGGATATCCCATTATATATCATTTTTGTCTCCTATCTTTCCTCATGTTCCTGCAATCTCCAACTCCCATGTATTTCTTTTTCCTCCTTTCAGTAAAAATACAGAATCTCAAATGCATTTCACCTTACCCAAACAGGCACTCTGAAACATGACCCTCAGTCCTTTAAGCAGATAATGGAACTGATTTTTGTACTAGCAGGATATACTACTAAATTTGTATCACCTAGTATAGTTAACAAACTGCATTTATTTTCATCTTTTTCTAGTTTGTGTACCCATAATCACATCTAGATAGTATACTCACAAGTACAATCTTATTCTTCATTTATTCTAGTAGGTTCTACTTAAACATTCCTTTCTTGACATCTTTGGTTTGCTCGTAAATTAAAGTCCAGCTAATCAACATTCAATTCTTTACGTACCTTCTATAATAAATAAGAGTTATACAACGTATATTAGCCTTGCCTTGTCATACCTTTTCCCATATTCTCTAAACATGTCAACCTTCTTCAAGACCGTTCAGGACTCTGTCTATGAATCTTTTTTTGATTAGTCATGTCTTGTTTCAGCAACTGCCATCATATTAGTTCAGTTTCAGAAAGGGCTTTTAATGCAACACAGCTCTTTTCTTTTCTTTCTTTCTTTCTTTCTTTTTTTTTTTTTCGAGACAGAGTCACACTCTCTTGCCTAGACTGGAGTGTAGTAGCCCAATCTTCTCTCACTGCAACCTCCGCCTCCCATTTCAAGCGATCCTCCTGCCTCAGTCTCCTGAGAAGCTGGAATTATAGGCACAGGCCACTAAGCCCTGCCAACTTTTGTAATTTTTAGTAGATACAGGGTTATACCATGTTGCCCAGGCTTGTTTCAAACTCCTGGGCTCATGTGATCTGCCAGCCTCGGCCTCCCAAAGTGTTGGTATTACAGGCATGAGCCACTGCACCAGGCCATGGAACACTGCTTTCTTGAAAGATGTTAATAAGTGTTTATTGGGAAGGGTGGAGAAAGAAATATGTGCCCAACTAAACTTGGGTAATTCTGTTCACCCTTATTTACCTTTCTAAGTGTACCTAAACACATTAAAAGTTTTAAGTGCTTTATAAGTGAAGAAACTAATTTTGTATCCAGTCTTATAAATGTATATGCTCTAACATTTATATTACATTTGTTACATGATGCGGCTTTGTTAAACTGAAATTTCTTAAGAATAAATCAATGTTCTTTATGTCTGTCATTAACTCTCCTTGGTATGCAATTCAATATTGTCAATAGTTTTGCTAAACTTACTTATTAGACCCAGTGCTAGGTCCTGGAGGTTTCAAGATAAGTAATTTTTATAAAGATTAATAGACCAATAGGTAGCTTTCAATGAACAGAATTTTGGTAATAATTAGTATTTATTATGCTGTCAATTCCTTGGAATTTGATCTCTAATTCTAACTATTAGAGTTTACTCTCTGTTTCTCTGATCTATTTCAGAATCTGTTGATTTTTTTCCCGTTTTTGTTAGACAAAATGCTAGCACACACAACATAGAAACAAAATAAATTATAAAATACTTTGAGGAGACATATGAAAACAAATATTAGAGTTAAAATCTTGGCAAGTGAAGGTGCATATTATGCCACAGAGAAAAATTGGAAGAAACTGCTTGTGGAGCTTGATAAGGCTCTTCTCATAAAACATAAACTCTTATCTTTTGATAAAACAGAAGGTTCTCACATTCTGTGGAATAATAATGATTTTTTATGTCAGATCTGGGGAAAAAGTCCTAGTGATATTTGGGAACTACCTGTTGTAGGTAGTTCCCATGGTAAGTCATGGCGTATACCAAAACTCTTACAACCCACCAATTTCTCCATGCTTCTGTGAATGTACTGAAAAGAAAATGATACCACTGAGAAAAAGATTTAGAATGTATCTCTTATAAATTTTAATTCTAAGGTAGAAACTGAAAAGGTTGGATTTACAGGAGGCATTAAAATAACAACGACGACAAAACTCTTCCTGCATTTGTGAAGTCTGGCTTAGAAAGAAGAATAAGGGAAGTGAAACACTGACTTCACAAATAATGTTGAAGAACATAATGTTTTAAAATGCTATAGCTCATGACGAAAAACACATGGGTTTGACAAGTGGAGGAAACATCTTGTTGCAGCATGAAAGTCTGTCAAGATAACCTTAGATTGGTGAGGAGTATTTATGAATTGAGAGAGTTCGGACATAGGCAAAGCAAAAAGAGGAAGATGCCAAGAATTTCTCAGGAGGAAAAAGAAGTAGAAACTACTCTTTACCCTCAGATATCTATGTTTCAATTCCCAAATACAGGAAATATAGAATTGAAGATACATATATTTGTAGAATGTGGGAATTGAATCATTTAATAAAGGAAGAAACTATTTCAGAAAGGGAGTATCACCTGGCTATCCATAGGATGGCCCCTGCCTGCAACTCCTGCTGCCTCCTACTACAGGTTTGGATCCTATAGTTTATGGATATTAAAATAGGCCAAGCATGAGCTGACCTCTTCATATTCTTTTTGGAGGGTCTAATTTAGATTTCTACCCACATCCTCTGCAACCATGATGAAGTTAGTTTCCTTTCTCAGCCCTTTTTTTAGGCAGCTTGAGTCTGGGCAAGCCTGATGCTGGGTTGCTCTTATGTTTATGATTCAGATGTGGGTACATATGTGTCCTAATACAAACTTAAGTCAGGGGGAGGCTTGTAACTACTAAGATTATATCCGTGATTTTGTGTTGTGTTAAAAACATGAATGTAATTAGTTTACAGTGGAGACTGCCAGATATCTCTGTCTTTAGGGACAGTTACTAGCAAACTGCCTGTGGCTAATTATAGAGAATAATCTATAGATGTTTCTTGGTGTTCCCCAACTGGAGCGGACAGAAGTCCTTTGAACGTGAAGAAAGATTGGAAGGTGGTTATAGGGGAGGAAGAGGAGAAGAGAAAGAGGAGTAAGAAGAGGGGGAGTTGTCTCAGTTTCTTTACCCCCTCTTCACCTCCAACTCCTCACCTGTATTAGTCTGTTCTCATGCTGCTGATAAAGACATACCCAAGACTGGGTAATTTATAAAGGAAAGATGTTTAATTGACTCACAGCTCCATATGACTGGGGAGGCCTCACAATCATGGTGGAAGGCAAAGGAGGAGCAAAGTCATGTCTTACATGGCAGCAGGCAAGAGAGAGTGTGCAGGGAACTCTCCTTTATAAAACCATCAGATCTCATAAGACTTATTCACTATCATGAGAACAGCTTGGGAAAGACCCACCCCTATGATCCAATTACCTCCCACTAGGTCTCTCCCATGACATGTGGGAATTATGGGTTCTACAATTTAAGATGAGATTTGGGTGGGGACAAAGCCAAACCATATCATTCTGCTGCTGCCCCTCCCAAATCTCATGTCCTCACATTTCAAAACACAATCATACCTTCTTAACAGTCCCTCAAAGTCTTAACCCATTTCAGCATTAACTCAAAAGTCCACAGTCCAAAGTCTCATCTGAGACAAAGTGAGTCCCTTCTGCCTATGACCTGTAGAATCAAAAGCAAGATAGTTACTTCACAGATACAATGGGGGTACAGACATTGGGTAAATACACCCATTCCAAGTGGAAGAAATTGGTCAAAAAAAAGAGGCTACAGGCCACATGCAATTCTGAAATCCAACAGGGCAGTCATTACAACTTAAAGTTCCAAAATGATATTCTTTGACTCCATGTCCGGGTCACGCTGATACAAGAGGTAGGCACACAAGGACTTTGGTTGCTCTGCCTCTGTGGCTTTACAGGGTAGAGCCCCCCTCCCAGCTGCTTTCACAGGCTGGCATTCAGTGACTGAGGCTTTTCTAGGCACATAGTACAAGCTGTCAGTAGATCTGCCATTCCAAGGTCTGGGGGATGGTGGCCCTCTTCTCACAGCTTCACTAGGCAGTGCCCCAGTGAGGACTCTGTGTAGGGGTTCCAGCTCCACCTTTCCCTTCTCCAGTACCCTAGCAGAGGTTTTCCATGAAGACTCTGCTCCTGCACCACACCTCTGCCTGGACATCCAAACATTTCCATACGTCCTCTGAAATCTAGGCAGAGGTTCCCAAACTTCAATTATTGACTTCTGTTCACCTGCTGGCTCAAAACCACATGAAAACTGCCAAGGCTTTGGGCTGGCACCTTCTGAAACCATTGGCCCAACGATACCTTGGCCCCTTTTAGCCACAGCTGGAGTGACTGGGACACAGGGCACCACAGCCCTAGGTGGCACACAGCAGGGGGTTCCTGGGCCCTGCCCATGAAACCATTCTTTCCTCCTAGGCCTGTGGGCCTGTGATAGAAGGAGGTGCCGTGAAGACCTCCAACATGCACTGGAGACATTTTTCTCATTGTCTTGGCGATTAAAATTTGGGTCCTCCTTATGTATGTAAATTTCTTTAGCTGGCTTGAATTTCTCAGAAAATGGGTTTTTCTTTTCTATTGCATTGTCAGTCTACAAATTTTTCAAACTTTTATGCTCTACTTTCCTTTAAAACATAAGTTCCAATTCCAAACCATACCTTTGAGTATATAACACTGAAGGCTTTTAACGGCACCCAAATCACATCTTGAATGCTTTGCTGCTTAGAAATTTCTTTTGCCAGATGCTCTAAATTCTCTCTCCCAAGTTCAAAGTTCCACAGATCTCTAGAGCAGGGGCAAAATGCTGCCAGTCTCTTTGCATATCAAGAGTTACCTTTACTCTAGTTCCCAAAAAGTTCCTCATCTCCATCTGAGACCACCTCAGTCTAGACTTTATTGTCCATATTACCATCAGCATTTTGGCCAAAGCCATTTACCAAGTCTCTAGGAAGTTCCAAACTTTCCCACATTTCCTGCCTTCTTCTGAGCCCTCATACTGTTCCAACCTCTGCCTGTTACCCAGTTCCAAAGTCACTTCCACATGTTTAGGTATCTTAATATCAGTACCCCCCTCTACTGGTACCAATTTACTGTATTAGTCTGTTCTCACACTGCTAACAAAGACGTACTTGAGACTGTGTAATTTACTCATTTATGTATTTGTTTAAGCAATAAACATTAAGGACATAGCTTGTGCAAAAAACTAGTTTCTAAAGACTATAGGAAAAACAAGATATATTGTTTTTTTCCTCAATATTTTGGAATTTAGTTGAGAGGATTGACTTGGGCCCTCAACTGTAATATAAAGAAACTGCAGTAAGTTATACCAGGAAGGTACAAATGAAGGTAGAACAAAGTATTTTTGCTTCGAAAGGATACCCCATTGATGATGGGTCAATAAGATATTTTGCTGGGCATGATGGCTCACATCTGTAGTCCCAGCACTTTGGAGGTCAACATGGGCAGATTGCTTGGGTCCAGGAGGTCGAGGCTCCAGTGAGCTGTAGTTGTGCCACTGCACTCCAGGCTGGGCAATACAGGAAACCCTATCTCAAAAAAAAAAAACAAAAAACAAAATACACACACACACACACACACACACACACACACACACACACAGAGGATCTTCATGCCCAACAGACTTCTAGATATGTCAGTGTAAAAAATGTTATTTTTTGACCTGGAAATATGTTACCCTGTAACTTTAATTACCTTTATGGACATTAATAAATATGTAAGGTCAAAATATTATGTAACATTTTAGTACCAGATGTAGGTTACAAGCTATTGAGTATACACATACAGTTATACATCAATATGTATAGTATGATTCCTATTAGATAATAATGTGTATATTCATGTGTATCTACATATATCTATCCAGCATGAATTTGATAAATTTTTTGAGCAAGATGTATACTTTTATATCTAATTTTTATGCTGGACTTAACTATTTTTAAAGTTTGTATAATCTTTAAAAATAGTTAAGTCCAGTGTATAGAATTGAGTGAGTGCAGGACAAGAAAATTTTACTTCATAGGTGAGTTCTGGGATATTTTTACTTTTTCTTTTCAGCATTTTTCAAAATGAAATGTTGTAATTTTAGTTTCAATATAGAAGAGATATTTTTAAAAGTTTCTAATCCATGTCTGCGCCTTTGGCAAAATATAAAATCATATGTGGGGACTTTGCTTCTTGGTTTTAGAATTTCCTTTTACGTAAAACAAAGCACTAGAGTACAATTGCATATTTTTGTCATAGAATACTAGAAAAAAAATACACCAAAATTAAGCGTGATTGTGTGAGAGTGGTAAAGTGAGTGATTTATTATCTTTTCCTTATATTTTGTTTTTTATAATGTAATATATTATTTTGATTAGTTTTGATTAATTTAAAGAATGAAACAAATCTATCTAAAATTCACAGGATTATATAATGGCATGTATGTGCATTTCAAGACTAGTGCAAAGTTAAGCGTATATTTTTAAGACTATTACTAAAGCATGAGCCAGTGGAACATTATCTATACATTGTTCTATACAGAGCAATTAACAAGTTGATGATGGTCGTCTATGAGAGGGAGATTTATTTTTCTCAATAAGTGTTGCATTCACATTAAAACCATAACATACAAGGAGAACATTTCATGAACAGCTTGTTAATGTGTCAAAATGTTTTGGTTATATTTTTTTTCTAAAAGTCAGTGGTAAAAGTAGGTAAAAACATTATCAGATATCAACACATTTATTAGGAAGTGTTCATCATGCATTTGCACTTCTACTACCTGACAGCTGCACATAACAGAAAGGTCAAGGACTCTGGTTTCAGACCTGGAAAAATATCTCTTCTATATTGAAACTGAAATTACAGCTTTTCATTTTGAAAAATGCTGAAAAGAAAAAGTAAAAATATCCCAGAACTCACCTATGAAGTAAAATTTTCTTGTCCTGCACTCACTCTACCACATGCATACCAGATGGATGTTTTACCATGTTACTAACTCTCTCTCCAAGTTCATTTCATCATTTGTAAGAAAGGAGAAAACAGAAAATAATGATTCCTCCTTGCCCTTCGTGGAAATATGTCTGCTATATTTTTGACAAAGAAACCTCATGCTTTCAATTGGGTGGGTGGGGGTCCTAAGGGCTGGTAGAGAGAACAGTTGAGGAAGATAACGGAACTAATATTTGTTGGATATCTTCTCTTTGTTAGAAAAGCTGACTTCCTGGGCATGTGACCAGTGCAGTCACACAAAGCTCCATGATCCCCCCAAAAGGGTCCTGAACTTAGTTTAAGGCTCTAATAGTCACATTCTAAATTCTTAGTAATTATATCTTTGATTTGGTGATTTGTAAATGAAGTCAGAAATGACACGGGAGCAAGTGCTGGGGGCTTCCCCACCACTGCAGATGGGTTTCTGGCTGCCAGCTCCCCTCCCCACTGCACCCTGGGCCGGGACTGGCCTCCCTCTCCCAGTGGTGCCTGTTGGGCCCTTTTCCCTTGTCAGGGGCCAGGGTGCAGGTGTGGGGAGGGTCTTGCATGCCCCACAATGTCTTGGAGTGGTACATTGGCATGGTACATCACACAGGTGGGAATGAACCTTTTACCCATTTGTGATCCAGGTGCCTTCCTAGTGTGTCCCACCTGCCTTGAATTGGAGTTGGTCTACTAGAAAGGGAAGATGCCTGGCCCAACGCCCCTACCACCAGAGCTGCAGCACGATGCATTGATTGGGTAGTCAGCAAGAGAGGCAATCTAGCCCCTGATGAGCTGCACGTGAGCAGGTGCGTGAACGCACCACGGGGAGAGACTGGGGACACCTGCGAGTATCTGTGAGTTTCTTCACTGGTGTGGTGGGAGTACCTGTGCCCAAGGAACACAACATTAAATTAGCAAATGAAGAATGTCCTGAGAAACAGACTGCGAAAGAAAAGTAAGTGCTTTATATAGAATCTGTCATGACAATTTTACTTGCCTTTAGAGTCACAGACTCCAAATTTTCATTTTGTGTTAAGCTCTGCAAGTTATTTAGCTGGTACTGTGTATCAAGATGTGCGTTAGGTTGCTGAAAGGAATAAATGAGATAAGGGATATAAACATCTAGCAGAGTCTAGTACACATTAGGCGTTCAAAAACAGAAGGATTATCGGAAGTAAACTGTGGGCCCAAAACACAGAAATAGATTAGGAAGGACGTTGTGAAAAGGACAAGGAATTCTACCAGCATCCCTAGCGAAGGATCCTTCCATTTCGCTCTCCCTGCCCTGCCCCTCCCTTCAGTGTGAGAGCCGTTTCTAGGGCATGATTTGTTTCTTTGATACTGAAGATTTTTTTTGAAGACTTATTTACCACGTTCTTTATACAATTGTTTAGAAAGTGGTTTGGCAATGCAAGAGGCCATTTCTAAGAGCAGTGTGGAAAGGATTATATGTCGAACAAGTAAGTCCTTTGCAGTGCCCCATCTAATCACCTGAGCAGTATTTTGACATGGGTCAGAAAGAGAGACTGGAGAAATGTGAAAGCTAGAAGGCTGCCTAGAGGTAGGCTATTTCAGCTTCTCCTTTTTCAAGTGGATTTGCTGCTGTTCTCTCTTTTTCTGTGCATATGTGTGTTTGAGCTTCAAAGTGGAGCTTGGCAGGAGCAGTGTGAACCTGTGTATGGTTACAGGCTCTTACCAGAAGAAAAAAAAACATCTTAGTCTCTGGTAAGAGAACATGCCCTGCCTGTTTTTGTGTATTCAGACTATTCTTGTAATAAAAGGAGTTTACATAGCTTTTTGAGAAATATTTTCCAGAAAATTGAGCCTCTGTTTTCTCTTATTTCCTTTTTAACTTTGTCACTAACTTATGAGCAGTAAAACTGGGAAATCTTATAAAGTATTATGGTCAATAAAATAATTCATGAATAGAATATGTTTGGTCTGGGGAAATATATTTTTATCCATTACATGGTACATGGAGTGCACTGTAATTTCTTCCAAGTAACTTTTGGAAGATATCAGGCAAAATAATTCAATATGACTAGCAGTTATTTTCTGGAGACTGGTATTGTTTTGACATGGAGTGCCTTGAAAACATATGGCCTTTTATGTCTTTTATCTGTGCTTTCCTTGAAAATGTTTATATTTGCTTGTGATAAAATGCATTAAGTTTCATAATCCTGAACAACCTTCTGGTACATGATTCACTTTCAAACAGTGCAACTGGGGAAACAGAAGTTTTGACAAAAAAAAAAAAGATTTTCTTAAGTAGCTACGTGTTTTGTACAACACAGGTGCCAATTTAGATATTTTTTTCAAATGTTAAAATTTCCAAACAACTGCTGGGATAAATTATGTTTCGCCCTGTCCTTTCCCCCAAATAGCTCATATTCTTCAAGAATCCATGCAAATTTAGCCAGGACTTATCAGCTAACAAAGCTTACAAAGTCTGTGCTCATTTGACCTCATGATATGGTTTTAGCATTCAGTGACCCTTGTGATTATGACAGTAAACGTTTCCATGCATGTGGTAGAATGAGATGGCTCAACTGAATGGTTTTCCTTAACACAAGATGATCATAAAACGTTCATTTTCTTCATATTCTGTGATGAATGTACTAGGCATGATTGCTAATGCTTTCTTCCTTTATGTCAAGAATCAATAATCTTTCTCCTTAGCTTTTGCTGTTTTTAAAGAGAAGGCGATTTTGTTGTTCATCAACAATGGAAATCCAAAGCGAAATTTTAAGACACCTAAATGTACTTTAAAAAAAAATTCAAATATACTGAAATCAAAATTTAGAAATTTCATCCTAGTTGTTCAAGCTTTATATTTTGATTTGTTAGATGCATTATAATTTAATAGAATATACACTATCTTTCAAAACCATATATATTTTTACTTTTTCTGCTTTTGTTTCAGTTGATGGCAAATTCAGCTTAAGATAGTGGTCGGTGTTATATTTAGAGCAGTCATAATGTGCTGGTGGAGGACTTTACTCCACACTAGAATTCTAAGGCCCATTTGGAAGATTGGAAAATAACCTTAGTATATTCAGTGTTGAAAGTCTACAACTTTTTTTCCCAAAGCCCCATTAAAATACTTTTATAATGAAATGTTCCAGTAATGTTGAAATGTGTGAATGTATTGGAATTATGTCTTTTAAAAGAGAATAGCAGCATGCCAAAGAAAAATTGAAAGAGACAATCCCTATCTCCAAAGTTATGGCCACACCAATTAAAGTATCAGTGTAATTACAATGCCCAGTCCTTTTATAATGAATGTAGTTTTCTAAAGCACACAATTTTCCAGTACTTTCAGCCAATTTTCAAAGAAAAATTATTTAATCTTTATTTGAAGTACTAAAGAAAAGCAAAAACAGCTTGAATACAAGCACGCTGGAAATCATTCAAGATTCAAATTGTTAAAAGTGATTCAATCTGTTCACTGTCTTGGGTTTTTCAGAGATTACTCACCTGTGGTAAATTGAAAAACCAGGAAACACTGTATTGTTACAACATTTTTCAGTTGGACCATTAACTACTTTCTGGAGATTTCGTCTCTGAAAAACATGAGCATGACATGCACTCTTTGTTCTATTTGTTTTGAGAGGAAGATAATAATACCAACAAACAAGCAATCATCTTAAAGATGTACAAATATTCCCATATGGGCAACACATGAATTCTCAGGGCTAAGGCACTTTGAAAGGGATTTTTGACTTTATGAAAGTTACATGGGCATAAGTTGGGAGAATCAAGCCAACTGTTATTAGTGTGATTAAACCATTCTTACACAGGCACTACCCAGAATAGAAACGAGTCATCCAAAACCTGATTGAAGTGAGATAATGAATATAATAAGCTACAGAAGCAAGAGAAATCAGGGTGCCTCCAAATGTCTTTGTTTGATTAGGATATTAAATTTAGAGGGCTGTAACCTGGAAGAAAGTATTTAGTAGCATCAATATTTTCAGATGCTACTCCAAAAAAATCTCACAAGTACTTTGTGACCCAGAGTATGAGAGTAATTCTTATTATCCAGTTTCATTGTGAATATTTTATTAAAGGAAGAAATGTTAGAACTTGTGAAAAGTACATGCCATAAATTTGTCAGAAATAATATGCCTCCTTCTTGTAAATTCTTGATATTCTGGATATACTTCTTACTATGATCTTAATTGCCTGAAGTCAATTTGGCATGCTTTATAATATCTCCAAGGGGTCCCTGCCCATCTTAAATCATTAAAATATTTTATGTATTGAAGATGTTTCTGTTTTAGCAGTCAGAGCTAGCCAGCAGACCAGATTTCTGAGTCGGATATTGAATAGTATTGTTTTGGAACATTGTGGATTGTGAACATTTTTGTGGTGTGAGTCAAAGAGAATAGAGCTTTGCCTTATGAGTGTATATTCTAAAATTAGTCAAAACTTAACTAGTTTAGGTTAAATATTTCAAAATATATTTTCAACTCCTCAACTTTAAAATTATAAAAATATCATTGATAAATATCTATTTTTTTTTCTTACTACAAGCCACTTTTTAGTATACTAAGAGGAAAATAATTAAGTCCAAAAGAGCAATCAAAGCATCCCTGGGGGAAAAAATGTTCTGATGGTCTTATTTTTTGTGTAAATCTGTTCAAGTGGAATCTGTGTGTAAGGAAGCTAGAGACCAGGCCCTGCAAACTTCGCTGCCCTCTCTTTAACAAGGTTTTGGTCTTTAGCTATAACTGAGTTACATAGTTAACTATAACTGACTTATAGTTAAAGAACAAAACAGATTATATATCTTAATTTAGGGGACATTTGTGGTTTTGTTTTGGAGGAGGTTTATGCCACTGACTCTTGCTTAAATGAGAAAATTCAGACAAGCATAGCAAAATTCAGGTAGATGCTGGCTTCTGTTGAGGAGCTAAGTAGAAGGCTACGGGTTTAAACTATACTGTGTACAAGAAGCAGCTGAAAGGGGCCCTTTGTGATTCTCTTGGCTAGTTAGAAATTCTTCAAAATTATGTCTTGTTCTTAGGAGGTAACTTCTAGACTCACACTTAATGAGCAGCCTTGGAAAATTGCCTTCACCTGATGGCTCCATTTTTGGCAGTCATTCTGAAACCTAGTACAGTGGGGGGTGATGAAAAAAAATCAAGGTCCTCCATGAAGGCAGCTGAGGCTCTTTTACTCATTCCAAACACAATGCAAAGGTGTGTAAAAAAAAAAAAAAAAAAAAGAATGTGACATAAACACAATACCTATTGCAGAATCCACGTATAGAGACGGTCAGAAATTGTCAGACCTAGAAAGTTCTCAGAGCTAGAGGTCTGAAGAAATTGTTCACCTTTTTTTCTTATGTATTAAGTAAACTGAGGAGTGGGGTGATTCAGTGACATTCTTGCTAAAGCATATTTATGTGATAAGGTGCAGAAGTAATTTGCTAAATGGCAAATTGAAACCAAAATTTCTGTTTTCCTGTCTAATGATCAATTGTTTTACCAGAGGGCATTTCTTTCTAATAGGCCCTATAAAAAATGCATGCCCATAACCAATATGTTATACCCTGACACATGACATGTCATGAATTTTTAAATTAGCAAGCAAAATGCTTGTGTGACTAACCACATTTTTAAAAAAATTTTTTTAGGTTCTGGTATACATCTGCTGAATGACCAGGTTTGTTACCATAGGTATACACGTGCCATGGTGACTAACCACATTTTAACTGTATGTCAACTTTTAATAAAGTTTTCATTATCACTAAGTGAACAATTTTTGCTCTAGCTGGAGTATAGGCGAAAGCTGTTTATCAGTTGCTTATTTATATCTATATGAAATATTCATACCATTCTAAGGTACAAGTCGCCCCTGAATTAAACATTCCATTCTTACAAACAACAAATTCTCTCACTGGCTTCCTTTGTTTTCCAGGTCTGAGGTTACTTGTCTCAGGGAAGAGACATTGGAAGTGGATTTTCTTTCTTTCTTTTTTTTTTTTTTGAGAGACGTGTTGAGATAAAACACTTATACCTAGCTTGCCTTGCTTATTATCCAACTTTCTTTTTTTCTTTTTTTGTCTGAATATCACTGACTTTTGTGAGAGGTTTAAAATTTTCTTATAAATACAAATGTTAAATTTACTAATGTCATTAGTCTACCAGATACAGTAGACGAATTAACCTAGCATAAAATCATTTAACAGAATCCTTTTAATTTCAGGTAGTACTACACAATGCACGATCTCATCCATTAATCTGTCTAGCTCTCTATTCATTCTGTCACCTACCTGTCCATCTAGTCATGAAGACCAACCTGACTCAGAAGTCCACTCTATCAAGTGATGTGTCAGGAGGTCAGTAGGCACTACTGGAGTAGAGAAGTCTGTCAGCTACATAGGAACTGAACTAAGTAGTCAATATGCCAAAAAGAAGAGGCCACTTGGGTGTTTAAGGGTAGGTAGATTGTGTCTCCGGGTCCCCACTTCTGCATCCAATGACTGTCAGCCTTTCTTGAATACAGAATCATCAAAAGGTTGAGTTAATTATCACTAAATTTCCAGTTGTCTTTGAATGGTATGCACATCACATGTTCTCTTTCTATAGTCTTTTCTTTGGTTATTCCAATTTCACAGCTTCCATGAACATATGTATCTATCTAGTAACTTAATTTTTCATTGAGCAGTCACTGTGCATTACACATATCCCCAGTTGGGACTCTCAAGGAAAGTAGGATCTACTATTTCACTCCTTCTATAGATGTGGAATCTGAGTTTAAACCAACGCTTTTAATTGCTCTGCCGTTTTGACTTTTAGGAATGACTCTACCTCCTAATGAATTTCTCCACCAGGATATTTAGCAGGCAACACAAACTTTCCATGCCCCAAAGCAAGTGATAATCTTTCCTGGAAAAATCAGCAACTACTGTAGATTTCACTCACCTCTGTTGGTGGAACCACCATTCCACCCTGGCTCGATATTTCAGTGTCATTGTTTTTTGTTTGTTTGTTTTTGATACAGGGTCTCTGTCTAATTTTTTACTTTTTTTTGTAGAGGCAGGTCTCAGTATGTTGCTTAGGCTTGTCTCAAACTCCTGGCCTCAAGCAGTCCTCCCATCTTGGGCCCCAAAAGGTTGGGATTACAGGCAGGAGCCACTGTGCCTGGCCAAAGTGTCATTTTAAAATAGCCTGTTTCTTTATCTCATCTTCCATTTCAGCAAATCACCTGATTCTCTCTCTGCACTATCTCTGACATGTCATTTTCTCTTCATTGCTGCTCATGCCTCCCAAACTCTAGCCCTTTTACGTCTCACTTGAATGATGAATTGGACTCATAGTTGTTTTCCTACATCTATTTTTCTGTTCCAGATTACGCTTTTTAAAACACATCTTAAATCAGTTACTTAAATCCTCAAAATATTTCTAAGCTTTGTTATTGGCTACCAGATGAAGAACAGATGCTTCCAGCTGGTGTTCAGTATCTTCTGATTTTCCTTTATGGGGGAAGTCAGAAAGCTTTAATACCTGCAGAAATCAGATACCTAACAATTGCTGAAGCAAGATTTATGAAAAATGGTTATCTTTATTACAAAACAACAAAAGCTCAGCCTAGTCATAAAAATAGATGGCAACTGATATTTGTAGAGGTAATAAGTGTTAGGGACTGTGGCCTTCAACAGAGTACATACCCTGTGCTTCAGGGCTCTACTTTTGCTCAAATTCATTGATTACTGACATGTAGGGTTGCAAACCCAGCATTGCTATCAGAATTTTAGATTTTTCAAGAGAAGCCAAACATTTAGAGTTGTATGTGTAATCTCCCAATATTTAAATACTGGTTGCTAACTCACACACTTTCTTTCTCTTGCTCATTCTCTCTTTCTTATTATAATTAGGAAACTAAATACTGAGGAGGTCAAACAGGTCATCAGTTGGCTCAATTCAGATCTGGCCTGACATTTACTTCATTGGTATTGTAGTACATGTCCCTTATTCCTTGTACAGGCTTTATTCTCTCTGCTCCACCTTTCTCCTACCACGACTTCTACGGTCTTGCCTCTTTGCCTTTGTTCTTGTAGTTCTTATCCCCAGGAAAGCCTTCTTTACATCCAGTTTATTGAAAACTTACCTATCATCACAGTCTACCTCAAATTCTATGTCCTGCATAAAACTCCTCCCAATCCTCTCTGCCAGGCATCTCACTTCCTTGTACAGTTCCCAAGTCACCTCTTTTGTGGTGCATTGCTTGACTCTGGCTTGTGCATTTGCTGTTTATACTTTTATGCTCCTATTTGACTATAAGATACATGAGGCAAGACCATCTCTGGAAACGTCACCATTTTTGCAAATAGCATCAGTATAGGATGGAACTCAATAAATCTTAGTTTGAACTTGCCAAGAGCTGGGAAGGAAGATTCTCTGGGTTTGAGCATTTTTTTTCCCTTTAAAAACTGTAGTTCATCTGCTTCTTATCAAAAGTAAATGGATTCATCCAATTGCCTTCTTCCTCCCCATAGTCCAGATACCATTGCCATTGTATATGTCAGAACTCACTTTTGTGGCACATAATGTGATATGGAATCTACTTTTAAGAAGGAAAAACATCAACGTACAGGAAGATCAGCCGATATATATAGAAAGTTGATTCTAGACAGGACGGTGTTCCTATTCCTTCCTCAGTAAAAAGGCAACAGATTTGCTCATTCTTACTCTCATTTAGAGCTCTTTTTATTCCTTTTTCAGATGCCGTGAAATATTATTTAATCTTCAGAGTTGATGTTTTGGACCTGAACTTTCTTTGCTATACCACATTAAGTCCTGAGCTCCTGATCAGATAACAGGCAATCAGGCAGGCTGCCACATAGCAAACAAATGACCACAGAGTACATTGGGAACTTAGTCATGCATATTTAAAAGCACTTAGCCTAAGCACATTTTTATTGATGAATGATAACTGCTTTGACATATCTATACTACCATCGTGCTCCTTAAATTTAAATACATCCTGGTAGTCAGTCCCTCAACTTTTAGCTGTAAAAAAAAAGCATTTATAGAAAGTCATGTTTTTGTTCCACTGACTAACCTGGCTGAAGGCTTAAATTATAGTTTAAGAAATTTTACGGAAGCCAAGACATGCTTTAAGCTATATTCTAATGAGCAGATTTGTAGTTCTATTCATATTCAGCATAAATAAACATCAAGGGACCATTAAAAACATTCAGTATTAAAATTATCATTAAAAGATTCAAGGATGTTTAAAATAAAAATACCCATTTCCCAACCACCTAACACATAATCATTAATTTGATTTCTTCTGGCTTCTTTCAGTTTTACATCAAATATGCAAATACTTTTTAACTAGTTTTAAGTATACTTTATGTGAACTGTTGCTAAACTGCTCTTTTACATTTCCCATATTCCAGTAGATTGTTTCATCTTTTAATGGAAAATGATCTACAGATACAATAGGACCTAAACATCTATATTTTGAGGTATGCTGTTTTTATAGAAATCAATAAAAATGTAGAACTGTAATTCAACAATAACTACAGGCTCTCCCTATAAATACAGGCTCTCGCTTCAATAGTGTATTGTTTGCTGATGCTAGAAGTACAGTCCTGAGATGACCATACAGAATAGGTTCATATAGGAGCTGAGGAAATATTGCAAGGCAGATGCTGGCCAGTATTCATCTTCAAACAAGTGTAACTTGTATTTATGAAAAACGTGACTACTCTTAAAAAAAAAAAAAAAAAGAATTGACACTGGTGTCATATCAGCCAGTCATGAGTCACTTATGGTCCATGAGTTTTCCTTAGGAGGTTTCCTGAGGGAATCCTGGGAATTCCCCAAGGTGGCGAGGCTGGCAGGACCATCCTCGTTGCTGGTAGCTTTAATGTATTGTATAGAATTGCTGCCCTGTGCATGCAGTTAAGTAGCTTTTTGGATTATATGTTTTAATTTTAAAAATTTACCCCCACAAAAGGGATAAGTGGCTTTAAAAGATTCCAGAAAAACTAAAGTTTGAAGATGCTACTAACACAAGCCAAGTAAATTTTAACAAATATAAAATGTCTTTGTATAAATGGCCAGTGATAAGCAGAGTATCATGATTTGTATTTTGTTATGCTGTTAATGTTTTTCATTCTCAATAATTTCTTTCTACATTATTTTTAAAGTCTGCTCTTATTCCTTGAGTGTGAAGTGGGAAGGAGCAGAATGTCTGCCTTGCGGCCAAGAGCAGTGAGGCTGTGACCAGCAAGCATGGGAACCCGAGCGGCTGTGTGGATGGGATGAGGCAGCTGCATTAGGGATCTCAGAAACTGACACCTGAAGAAGCCACGTGTTTAGGGGACTTAGTGGAGCCATATGGATTGATTGTGGCTGGGTGTTCATCCCTGCTAACCCCTCTCCTTTGATATTTTATAACTCGCTCCATCCCCAAATAAGAAACAACAGAAGCCTGGCATGGCATGGTGGTGTATGCTGTAGTCCTCCCTAACTGGGGAGGCTGAGGCAGTTTTGAGAAACCCAGAAGGTCGAGACTGCTGTGAGCCACGATCATGCCACTGTACTCCAGCCTGGTTGATGGAGCAAGACCTTGTCTCCAAAAAAGAATAAAAGAAAGGGGCAACAGAGGGACAGAGGGAAGAAAGAAGCCCTGGATTGACAGAGTAGATTTCAACCACCGTGTGGAATAGGGGGCTTAACAGAGAAATGGCAGACATTTCTTATACACCTGAATGTGGCCTGAAAATTGTACCAGCTCCAATATACACAGACAGCAGTTTCAGTTCTCTTATCTTCCTGTTCCACACCAGTGGTCCCCAAACTTGTTTGCACACTGATATCACCTGAGGAGCTTAAAAAGCTGCCAAAGACTGTATCTCATCACTAAAGATGATCCTTTTAATTGATCTGGAATGTGTGCTGAGCTTTGCCATTTTTAAATGATCCCTAGGTGCTATGGTTTCAATGCATGGCCCCTTCAAAATTCAGGTGCTGCCAATGAGGTAGGATTAAGAGGTGGGGTCTTTAAAAAGTGATTAGGCTATGAGGGCTACTCCCTCATGAATGGAATTGGGTACCCTTATAAAGGGGTTTCACTGAATAAGTTTATCCTCTCTTGCCACTTCCACGATGTGAGGATGCAGCAAGAAAGTCCTATGTGCACTATGTTTGGGAATCACTGTTCTAGAGCATTTCCAGTGCTCTGTCAATATATAAATTACATGGCTCATTTCTGTGTCTTTCCAAACATGGCATCTTGATGACCAATTCTCAACTAAAAAAATTCAAATGCATTTTTGATATTATAACTTGCTTTCTATTATGAAATAATTGTGCTACAAAACAAAACAAAACAAAAAAACCCTGTTAAAAGCTTTTTCCTACAGTCTCATAACCAGTAGCATCTGCAAAACCCAGTCTTGTTAACACGAGTTGTGTTAAATATAAATTGTTTTTGAATTATATATAATTAGGTGTATATAGCTATAAATGTATTATATACATACATACTTATTGGATGGTGAAATATCTAAATATCTTTCTTTTCTTCATCATATCCTGGATTAGTGTTTTAGGCAAGGTATCTTTTCCCACTGTTCCCTGTAGGTAGAAGCTAAGCATTGGTTAACATAATCTCTTCCATGTCCTGACTAAAACTGTATTTTATTTTTAAGCTACACATTGAGCTTAGCAAGAAAACTTGATTCTCCTCTTTCTTTAACCATTCACCCAGTTCAGTTGATACTACGTTTTAAGGGCACTTGAATCTCCTGCTTCTCCCTATTACCGTAGTTCAGACCAGTATCTCTTACCCAGATTACTGCAATAGTTTTCTGACTGGTTTCCCTGCACTCTAGCTGGTTCCCTTTTAATCCATTCTTCACACAGCCACTAGAGTGATCTTCATAAAATATGTATGTGTTCATTTCACTTCCTGATCATGCCAAGATTCCCACAGCCCCGGGATAGAATCTAAACTACTTAGCCTGCTTTAGAAGTTTCTTCATGTTTTAACCACTGCCTCTTCTGGCTTACTTCCCAGCCTACATGTAAGCTTCATTCTTAGGACTTCCCATTTCTAAGAAGCATCAAATCCTGAGAGTTCTTCTACGAAGTTTGGCTTCCTCTTTCACAGGGAGACTTTGATTTGGGAATGTTGTTTGTGGATTCTTAAAGTTCAGATTGCTGAAAGTATTGTAGCACATGGTGCTTCTTTCTCAAAAACAAGCCAGTCTGCAGTCATTTCTCTATTCACTTGCCTGTATGAGGACAGAGGCCTTGCCATGTTTGCACGACATTACTCCTTTGCATCTGACACAGTCGATGGCATGCAGGGGATAAAAAAAATATTTATTGTGTAATCGAGGGAATGACATTATATAGGTCTTTGCTCCTTTTCCTACTCATTATACCTAACTCCAAGCTACTCCCGAACTAGAAAACTCTAGCTAAAATCTGATCAGTCATGAAGCATGTGTACAGGAGCAACCATGTGAGCAGAGGCACATACACACCTCAGCTGAATTTGATATTACCAATTTGGGGATTCTAATTAAATGCCAAGTCTATTGTTATAGCCTGCTTAAAGTTCTGGGAAAGATCATTTCTGCTCTTTCATTTATGGAATTAGTCACAACCATACTATGTAGAGTGATTCATTAGCTACATATTTATGAATGGTTTTGTAAGGTTGGTTCAGATGTATAAGTCTATGTTCTCTACATTGGTATGTCCATGATATTTCATTGACATTTTACTGCATCTCTGAATTCTATATTCTTTGCTCAATTGACACGAATTTGGTCACAACAGCAATTTTGAATTTCAAAGCTAAAATTATCAAGTGCAAAGCATTACATGCCTAAAAGCCATGCTTTTCTATAATATTTTAACCTAAATGTGGATAGTAGTAATTAAAAGATTAATGAATTTCAAAATATTTTTTGAGTCTTTTAAAAGTTATTTGTGCCATACATTTCCTGATTGTATCTGAAAACATAAATTTACATTTATATTTTGAAATTGAACAGTAGACTTTATTCTCCTCTACCTGATTAGTACTTATTACTACAAACATGGAGCACATGGCACGTGCAGCAGCTAATGTGTTACAAAATAAGTGGGATGGGCAGGAAGGAAAAGAAAGCACATAGGCTTTTTCAAGTGGTCTTTTAAAAACAAGTTTGTTATTTCTACCATCTCATCAAGTTTCCCAGTTGCTTGGTGAATCTTTGAAAGTGTCCGCAGTAGTGTTTATTGCCAACTAAGTAGGGCTCACCATAGTACATTTAGTAAAATGTAAAAGTAAATTCTGTGCAATTGTATCTTTTGACATTTATTATAAAAGAAGTAATGGCTTGTGAAGTGACTCATGTAAGATACCAAATACAACACAAAATGTAACATGCAAAGTCAGTGAAAAAGACAAATAACCTACTATTCTTCTTAAAGGAAGCTACCATCTTTTCTGGAATTTGATATCTCAAGTTAGATTAATTATCATTCTTAGGCCAGGATATACTATCATCATTTGACTAAGCATGGCCATCTTTTGTTTTAATAATATAAAAAGCCCATGAGCCTACAACCTCCCCTAAGAACTGAAATTTATATTTATCTATACACTATTTTCTAGCCCCTTTCTCTCTTCTCAGAGATAACCATTATCCCAAACTTTGTATATATTATCCTTTTTAAAAATAGTTTCATCACATATACATAAACAAAAAAAAATGCATATACCTAAACAATACCTTGTTTATGTTTGTTTGGTTTTGCTGCTTTTTGTTCAGCATTGTTATTGAGATTTATCCATGTTGTTGTATCTATAAAGTATTTGTTTTCACTTGCTTTACAATTTACAGTGAACATATACCACAATTTATTTACCCATTTTCCTGTCAATAGGCATTTGGAGTTTTCAAAGTTTTTATTATTCTTAGCTGTGATGTAGGAGCTCTCTTACTTGTGTCTCTGCATGCACATGCAACTGTTTCTCTTGTGTTTATACCTTGCAAAGCAATTCCTGGGACACAGCGTATCAAATACTAAACTCTACGAGATTTACAACTCAATTATTTTTGAAAAACTGATTTATCTTCACTCACATTTGGTATTGTCAGACTTCTTAATTTTTGCCAAATATTTTGAAAAATGATATGGTGATCTGATACTCATTTTCAAGATTTTTTTCATAAGATTGATCAGCTTTGTCAGTTTGTCAAATACATTTATTTTGATTAAAACATGTATGTTTTTCCCAGTTTTCCATTGCATTTTAATTTATTTTTTTCTTACTGATTGAAGTGACTTTTTAAAATATATTTGACCCTCATCCCTTCAGTATATCTGTTGTAAGTGTCTTCTATTTTGTGGGCTTTCATCTTCTTTACAATGTATTTTAATTTTAATATGGCCAAATTTATCAATATCTTCCTTTATGAATTAAGCTACACACATATGAAAAGATAGTATTGGGCATGTATATGCATGTAATACATGTGTATGTGTGTATATATTTTCCTTATATGATTATTTTCTTGATTTCAAATCTCATGATTCCAAAAATAAGTTATTTGTAGAATGGAGGATACCAAAGCTTGTATACAGACTAATTACAAGTTGTTTTCTGAATTGAGAATTGTTGAGAAAACTTTCACCTTAGTATTGGAGAAATATTGCATTCTAGATTTATTTTTGTACACTAGAAACTCCAATTTTAGTCAACTGATAATATCCTATTTTTCCCAGGCCAAAAACTGACACATTATATGTAATGAGAATGTGGGTATTCTTGAGAGAAAAGGTATCTATATCTTATAATATTTATTTCACTTATATAATCAGAAAACTAATAATAAACCCAAAATGTAAGAAATCATTGTGTAATATTTTTAAAGTAGTGAAACTATGCCATAACATAAAGTTATATCTAACTTTTCTTGAGTACTTGCTAAGTACCAGGCACCATTAAGCACCTCATAGGTATTAATACACACCATTCTCAGAACAATCCTATGAGGTAGGCACCACTATTCTTATTTACACATGATAAAAATGGGACAGAGTTCCACTTTCTTTTTGTCCTAGTTCTCGTGGAAAATAGTGGAGCTGGAATCTGAACTCAAGCTGCCAAGCCCTTTGAAAACAAAGGGGGCACTATTCAAAACACTTTGGGGAAATGTGTAAACCAGCAGCAGGGAATAGACAAGCCAAGTTATGTAACCACCTAGCCATACAACATGCAGAAAGCAACATTTCCCGAGAATTTTTATCACTTTGGAACTAGTGAACGTAATCTGTATCTTGTGAATGTTCACATCCTTTAATATGTGGAAATTTATAGTTAGTCCCTTTCCATCTAGCCTCCAGTAATCATTCATGCATTTAGGCATCAGAATAGTACAAAACCCAGCACCTGGAGTCCTACCAAGGCAGACCTCAAGTTTTCCCTGCTCTGAGTCTTCTTGGTGATGCCTGGATTTCAGCCAGAGAAGCCTCAGCACTAACCTGTTTGTGTCAAGAGAATTGATTGTCACAGGGTGCTCCCTTTTAGATAGAAACAAATATTACGTATCCCAGCCTTCACTCAGTATAAGATGAAAGAAAAGAATAATGAGGTTTTTGAAATTGATAGCTCAAAATGGAGAGAGCTGTGCGTTGAGATCAATGTGACTTCTTAATCCTCATTTGGCTTTTCCGATGACTTATAATCATAAAAATTGCAGCTTAAAAGTATCTGTAATGGGGAACAAATCAACACCAGTCTTCTTAAAGCATCCTGAAAAGTATGTTTTATGTAAGTGGCCATTACTGGCTACTATTTTTGTGAAAAGATAGATTTATGTAAGTAAGGTTTCTCTTTCCTTGCCTTTTTGGATAGAATCCATTTTAAGTCCAGAAATTTGAAAATAAACATTTTAAAATTAAGTGAAAAAGGAGAATTAATAGTGTTCTTGGGTTGGGGAGACACCCTCCAACAAACAAATGTTATTCTCAGACTTGCTCATCTGACTGTCAGTAGCAGCTAACCCTGCTTCCCAATGCACAACTCACTGTCTGCCATGAATGTCACCTGCTATTGCCTGTGAATGAAGAATTACAACAGTACACCATAAAAAGAAAGCATGGTATTGCAGAAGTAACATATTTCTAGTAGGATTGGTCCTGATTCAAATGCTTTTCATTTATAGACAAACGCTACAACTGAAAAAGACAACTTGAAGACATACGTTTATTCTACTTAATAGATTTCTTAATTGTGCTTTCATTTACATACTTTTATTGATCCTACAATGTTAACCTTATTGAGCAAAGCAACTACACATATAAGAAAAATCTGATCATCATTTTACAATGAAATAAAAGAGTGATTCTTTGGCATTCCCTTTTTAGATTGAAGCAGAAGGCAGTGCATTTGGCTTAACACTTGACTTCTTTTCACTTAGCTATGTCCAAAAACAGAAGTGCTTACACTGAGCCACAGTTATTAATCACAGGGAATCTTAGGCTCTTACAGATAACAGATGCTTGCTAAAGTGTTTGATGAAGGAACAATAGAGGGTCATCAATTATTTTTAGACTGTGATATGTGATCCTTATTTTATAGTAATTTTTTTCTGAATATGGCATATTTGAAATTCAATGGGGGAAAATAAACTGGCTTATCCATTGTACAAGGACAGTTTTAGGTTGACATTCTCTTAAAGCTATTTTTTACTTAATGATTGTGTTTGGCTAATGAGTAACATATTTCTAACACATTATCAATAACATCAAAGAAACAATTTGGGGAGAAGTATACCTACCCCTACATATTCATTTCAAATGGAGCCTTGGCTACCCATGATGGTATTCCAAAACCCTCATGTTGGCTGAAAATAATTTTATTAGACTATTCACTTGAGGTTTTCAAGAAAATTTGTAGACACTTTCTGTATTTTGTTTTTGTGTTTAATTCAAGTAAAAAATATGTTTAATAAAGGCATCGTTTAGAATTTTAACAGCTATATAAGTCAAGTAAAAAGCCACATTTATTAGCCCCAGTAGGTAACTATAAAACTCAGACGTAAAATTAATATCTTAAAAAACACACAGAAAAAGGTAGAACTCCCTGTAGCTTATGTCAGCTGTCAAAAAACAGTGATATATTGTCCATCTCCACTAAGTTGCTTCACCACCAGCAGGTTTTAGTTAACATTATTGTGATAGTGAATGACCCTAAAGGGGTCTCCCACATTCATTTAAGGCTCATTCCTAATAACCCACAGCTGTGTGAACACCATCAGCTGTGGGAGTTTCCGTTGGGCACATTGAAAGTGGTGGTATGTCACTCCATATGCTTCTATGTGTTTCCTTTGACTACTCATAATATTCCATCAGTCCAGCTGTCAAGAGCTGATTCCTCAGCTGGACTGATGACTTGAAAAGCTACTCACCAGTCTTTAATTGTTTCTCATTGTTGCTACAAAAAAGCTAGGAGCTCTTTGTTAGCACTGGGTTAAAAAATGAAGATGAGCTCATTTCAAATTAAAGCAGCTGAGGCTCTGAATAGGACAATCCCCCCAAACTCATAAACTTTTGTTTTTATGTACTGAAGTCCACATGGTTGTGGGGATCCCAAGTAATTTGGAGGAGAATTGTGATTACTTCTATTGCATTAAATATAATCAGGATTTTGCAAAGGAGGCACCAAATGGAGCTTTGGGCACAAGTTTAAGAAGTGATCTTATTTTGTTGGCTTATAATAGAGGTATTTAACTTTCAAACTTGTTTTCTGAAGAAAAGCAATGAACATAAAGAGGTAATGGAAGTTTTACTGTAAAATTTTAATTTGAAAAGAATTGTGAGATCATTTTGTTATTTGGAAAAAACAGAGGCATTATTGAAAAAATAGCAGAGTATCTAAAAGCTATATAGAAAATTAAATAGAAATAAAAGTGGTAACCGAATAATTAATCTTATTAATTCTGTAATGAGATTAATGGTTCTTTTTAGTCTTGTATATTGATACCATCTCTTAATTTAGAGCCAGTAGTACAGAGCCTTAGCAATTTATTGCTTGAATTGTCAGAGGAAAATAATGTATTGATGTTTTTATGTTAGCCTTGTTGTGAAATATAGATATATATATTTTTTAAATTGGAAAACCCTTTTAAGAAGCTTGGTAGAAAGGACACAGTTTCTAGGGAAGATAACTTAAGATTGATTACTTTTGTATCTTTAGCCTTCTCTTACCAATAAAAATTTATTTAATTTTCCATGTTTCTGTTTACCTGCTTTTATAAAAGGCCAGAAAACAACAGACTAACTCTAGGATATGAGGAACTCTTTATAAATACTTATAAGTACTATTGTAATAGTTCTATACTAAAGTATATACAATACTTGTAAAGCCTTAACAAGTTATGTTGAAACAAAATGAACATGATTATTCCTATTTCATTAGAAATTTGTGTCTGTGATATTGTCCAAAATCTTCAAAATCAATTAAGGTGTATTTTTATAGAACCTTGAAGCAAAAGACTCTAAGAAACGTTAATGGAACTTCATCTGTCCAAAAATTAATGGTCCCTGATAATAGCTGTAATTCCAAGAAAAAGGATTCATTGTGTAATTCTCAACTCTTTATTATACAGCCACTTTGTTTTAATGCTATCTTCACACTTCCGAGAGTTCAGCTATATTGTGATAACCATTGATTACTTTCTCTTACTACTTTAGCTTTCCTTATATATTTCATAAGACAGAAATAACATATACTTTATTAAAAAACTTTTACACCTTACAAATATCAATAATTGGTCTTTCAAATCTTTTCTTACATAGTGTAGGAAATGTAATAATTATTCTTTAAAATGCCCTCTTGAAGTAAAACAGATGGGAAGATGCTTTTTTAAATTATTAAACTGTTTTTTTTTACAGTGAGTTGATTATTTCAAAAACGTCATAGAAAACAAAGTGCTAAGAATTGCTGTAATCAAGATAAAACAATAAACATTTGAAATGTGATAATCAAGAGGGTTTATTAAATGTTGTCCAACAAATTTTAAATGTAAAATATGAGATTTATTACACTTATATGTATCTCACAGTAAATAATCTCAAATTCTTCAAGCAAAATTTAGTTATTAAACCTCTTTGTGGTTTTATTTCACAAAACATTGAAAAAAAAAAAAGGAAGCTTAAGATGAAACTCAGAAAGCTGTCAGGAGCACCAATTTTCATACCTGATACTATTGGGTCTGTTTTAACTGAATTGAAGTAAACTTACGACAAAGTCATTGACCACCTCTCCCACCCAGATGTTTGCTAATGTATTATAATGGAGGACATACAATCAGGGAACATCTCATATACTTAGATGTCACTAAATCAGAGAGTTTGGATGTAAACATGAAACCCTCTGTGAAAATCAAGGATGGCTTGATGAGATTAACAGGAAAATTATTTCACAATAAAACATGAGCAGGAATATTGGAATCTTATGGAGGCTGGAAATTCAGTCATTAAAAGAATAGCTGAGAGTATTGGGACCCATGGATATCCACGTGCAGACAAATGCATCAGACACAGACCTTACCGACTCTTCACAGAAGTTAACTTAAAATGGATCATAGACATAAATGTAAAGGTCAAAACTGAAATTTGTAAAAGATAACCTAGGAGAAAATCTAAATGATTTTGACTATGGCAATGACTTTTTAGATACAACACCAAAGGCATTATGCTTGAAAGAAAGAATTGATAAGCTGGACTTCATTAAAATTAAAAACTTCCCTATGATAGACAATGGTAAGAGAATGAGAAGATAAACCAAACCACAGACTTGGAGACAACATTTGCAAAAGATATCTGGTAGAGGACTATTATTCAAAATATCCAAAAAAAAAAAAAAACCTCATAAAACTTAATGACAAGAAAAAGAACAATTAAGAAATGGACAAAACACCTGAATAGACATCAAAGAAGATATACCAATGGCAAATAGACATATGAAAAGATGTTTAGCATCATATGTCATTAAGGAACTGCAAATTAAAGCAGCAATGAAGTATCACTGCATACCCTAGATAGTGGTCAAAATCACAAACACTGACAACACCAAAAGCTGTGAGAAGGTGGTGCAACTAAAACTCTCACCCATTGCTGGTGGAAATGCAAAATGGTACAGCCACTTTGGAGGACAGTTTGGCAGTTACAAAACTAACCCATAGTCTTACCATACAATCCGGTAACAGCACCCTTTGATACTTACCCTTTGATACTTACCCAAATGAACTTCAAACTTATATCCACACAAAAACTTGCACATGAATGTTTATAGCAGCTTTATTCATAATTGCCAAAACTTGAAAGCAATCAAGATTTCCTTCATTAAGTCAATGGATAAACTGTAGTACATCCAGACAATGGAATATTATTCAGCACTAAAAGGAAATGAGCTATCAAACTATGAAAAGACATGGAGGAAACTTCAGTGCGTATTACTAAGTGAAAGAAGTCAGTCTGAAAAGTCAACACACTGTTTGATTCCAACTATATGACATTCTGGAAAAGGTAAAACTATGGAGACGGTAAAACTATGGAGATATTAAAAAGATTAGAGGTTACTAGGAGGAAGATGAAGAGAGGGATAAATAGGTGAACACAAAGGATATTAAAGTCAGTAAAACTATTTTCCATGATACTACAGTGGTAGATAAATGTCATTATACATTTTTCAAAACCCATGAAATGTACAACATCAAGAGCGAACTTTCATGTAAACTATGGACTTTGGGTGATAATGATGTGTCAGTGTGGGTTCATTGATTGTAACATATGGGGCACTGTGGTGCAGGATGTTGACAATGGAGGAAGCTATGCATGTGTGGAGGCAGGGGCCTTATGAAATCTTTCTACCTTCTGTTCAATATTGCTGTGAAACTCAAACTGCCCTAAAAATGTTTATTTTAAAAATAGCTGAGGACTTTTAAAGAACAGGACTGATATTTTACCATAAGATATGTGCTAGGCATGAGCAGCTGTACAGCACCCGCTCCACTGCCTCAGACCATCTACGCAGTCTGCTTTGCATATTCTCCAGTTAGTGGTAATTAGGAGGGAGTAAAGAGCTTGGGATGATGGCAGGAACCTACCATTGAAAGGGCTCTCAGGAAGAATCAGGACACTGCGAGAGTACCTGTCAGAGCAGCAGCTGCCAGGTGGATGACTCAGGAGTGAATGGAGACCACTTCCCTTTGTCCCGGAATGATACTAACAAACTATTGGATGTTGCATTTTGGGTGCTGGGAAAAGAGTTGACAGAACAGATGACATCTGCTTCTATACTTGTGCAAAAGATCTATTTTATTTTGCATTTTGTATTGCCTCTATTTGAATATATGGAGGATAATGTCCTAAAGAAGTAGTGTTAGGCAGATAATAGATACTGTATAAAGTTGTAAGTGAATGGAGAGAAAAACATAAGAAGCAAACTTGATACCAGATGGATAGGGATAAAAGTAGTAACTATAACCATTACATGGAAATATTTCATTTAATTTAATTTTTTGAAAGTGCCATAGTAATTTTATAAGAAGGACAGATTTTAAGCTAATGCTTATGGATATATGAAAAATAAAGATTTTGAGGGAAATAGAAAGCTTTTTTAAAAAATTCTAAACTGTGACATAAGGAAATCTCATAGTTCAGTCAACTAGAAGGGAGATAAAATAGTGTCCAGGCATTTCTTAATTGGAAATTTCTTTTTCTTAGCCCAAAAAGAAAATTTCCATCTGTTCTAGCATCTGCTTACTGTGGTTCAAGAATTTCTTCAATTTAACAACTAGGTGTGTCAATTGTGACATCTGGGAATGTTTATAAGGACACATGCAAAGAAAGGTGAGGTGGCTGCTAACTGGATTACATAAGCTTTTCACAGATTCCTTATAAACACATAGAGTTGAAATAGCTGATCACACGACACTTTTATGCTCTTTTAAAAAAGAAGCTTTAAATTTTTATAATATTGGAAGTGTACCTTCTTCCCCCCAACTTCTTTATCATGAGAAGAGCAGAAGGTTTGCCTAATCATGGCCATAGGAGGATTTTAGAGATGTAACTTCCAGGTCGGTTTGTGGGATTAATCCCTTTTGGGGATTTGGGAAAGTGGCTTTGGGAAGTTGCCTTCTTTCTCTTTGACTCAATTTTTCCACTGGTTAAAAAGCAAATTTAAATACCTCTTTATTCCAAATATACTGAAATATTAAGAAAGGAAATATACTAGAAATACAACCTATGAATGCAAATGAAGATCATTACATTTGAGACTCCTACCATCTTTTATGCTTACTTTGGCAGCTCTGGAATCTAAAACTTTTAAATTTTATGTGAGGAAGAAAATACTCATCTTAAAAGTTTAGAGCTTCTGAATATGGCTGGAATATGTAAACTTTTCTATCTACTTTAAAAAATCATTTTTAATGTTTATGTTTATTATTTTTGTTTAACATTATAGCTATAAAATGTCTCTAGTCTTTTATGCTTTCAATTAGCATCAGGTACTCAGTGAACCAGTACTTTTTGTACGATCATTTTTGTATTTCATCTTTGGAAATTGAAAAAGTGAAAGGGCATAAATTTAATTGATATTCTATCATGTGCATGAAGCAAATGTCCCTTG
The DNA here is from genome assembly GCF_009761245.1 of Sapajus apella. Classification (NCBI taxonomy): domain Eukaryota; kingdom Metazoa; phylum Chordata; class Mammalia; order Primates; family Cebidae; genus Sapajus; species Sapajus apella. The sequence goes on along the minus strand of NW_022436968.1, from coordinate 13,884,023 downwards.
CCCCTCTGCCTCTAATGTACATTCCAATTCTACTTTTCTTTGGAGTGATTTTCTATAGTCTTACAGTACAGATTCTCCTTATGTGGCTATCAGGGTGGCTCTCAGGTGGCTCCTGAGAATTCTGTTTCTGACCAGTAAACTGGTCTTCAAATCATGACCAGAACTCATCAGCCCTCATCTGTAAAGGTCTTGGTCTCAGTTGGATCACTCATAGTCATATACTGTCCATATTCTCCTCTTCTGGTTTGATTGGAATTCTGTGTGTTTTGGAAAGAATGAGGTAAGATATAGGAAAAGGCTGAGAAATTGAGGAATCTGATGCAAACTTGCCTAATGTCATTCATATAAGGTGTATGATAGTTGGGGAGTTAAAGTGCTGATGTTCCTTCACATATTCCCCAAGAAGTACAGAATATGAGAGCTCTTAAGTTACTCTCTATGTTTTGTTGGCTTGCTAGAATACATTTAGCAAGTATTTGCTATTCTGTATCTACCCACAGCTATAATATTAAGCATATTAACAGAGTCAAAAATGGAGGACTGAAACAAATTTATATTTTACCAGAAAATACAGGAAGAGATTCTTAAGCTGAGTTTAATTAGATAAAGACCACAATGAGATACCATTTTACACAGATAAAAATTGGCAAAAATTAAGCAGTCTAACATGTCTAAGCATTAGCAAGGGTGTGGAGCAACTAGCTGTCTTATTCATTGCTGGTAGGAAAATAAATGGTTTCTATTACTTTATAAAATAATTTCATATTTTGTAAATCAGAGCATTTATGTACCATTTGACCCAGCCATTCCACTTCCTTATCTGTATAGAGCCATGTGTACCAGGAAGCATGAGCATGTGTTTATAATAGCCTCACACTGGAGACAACTCAATTGTAGCCCCTGAATAAATCAACAATGGCAGTGTGTCTTGCATAAAGAATAATGATTCTGTACAACTGATGTACATCCAAAATAAAAGACCAAATGAAACAATAGAGATCAAGGGTATCTGACATAGCATCTAACACAGAGAATATATGTAATTATTTGTTGAATAAATGAATCATAAAATAATCCATTTCAGAGTATTATGGGACTAGTTTTTAAGCAGTCTTTTTTGACTACCGTATTTACCTCTGAGGAGCCAAGTAACAAATCGTTACTAAGAAGCACTTTACCAGTTATATTCCCATCACTCAATGTTTCTGAGTTATGTTCATTTCTATTTTGCTATGTGAATAGTACTAAAATTTTTTTACCCTGCCTATTTTTCTAACTAGAGCCAACTTACAAACTTTTGCAGGGCAAGGACCGTATTTTCAGGTGCCTTTCTCTTTTCTAGAACTACATAGAGTAAGAAATCAGTAACTACTTTAGGACTTAATGATGAAAAAAAAAATCACTTGAATTTTTATTCCTTACAAAAAAAATATATTCAGGAAAGAATAAATCATGGTCAAAGTGGTCTTTGAGCCAGGTTAAGTGCCCTTAGAGTTCAAGTTGGAACTTTTCAAAAAAAAGTTTAATATATAAGTTTCTAAACTATGGCAATTATTTTTGTATGTAGGAATGTTTGTGACAAATACAAGTAAATTTTTTATGTGCTAATTCTACAATGTAATGAAATTCTTAGCACAGAAGGCATCAATGATAGAAAAACATTGTATATCTGATATTCATCCAATTAAAAACATGCTAAACAATGTGTTATGCTCATTATCTTGCTGAGAAAAAGGTAATCCAGAAAACTGTTGATATTTCAGTTCTAAGAGGTTATTTTTGTTTTTGTTGTTTAATCAAGTACTAATCAGGAGAAATGCACGTTATAATAGGAGAGCCAATTTACCTGACATCAAAACTACCCAGGCAGTTAGCCTTAGATGATTATTCTTAGAACCATCGTAGCCTATTTCCAATTAAACTGTACTTCCTGTTGTTATAGTGGTTACAATAGGCACAAGTTTAAAGAGAAAAAGAAAATGTGTGTCCCCACCCTTTCCTTTCTACACAGTACATCACCAATTTGAACCTGATACACAAATTAGTTCATGTGTATCAGATGAAAATCTTTTGATAGAAAGTAACAGAAATTCCTATTCAAACTAAGGCAGCCAAAAGGGAATGCTCTTGTTTAATGGAGCAGTCTGTATCAGATATGACCAAGGTTTATTGCTAGTTCCGCTTCCTCTGCATTGGCTCCACTTTAAAGCAGGCTCTTTTGTGGTGGGTACATTTCTTATATAGCAGGAAAGAAAGCTCCTCTACTTCAAGAGTAGAGATAAAACTTGGTTTCATAGGTTTATATTTAGTCATGGGCCCATCCCTAACCAATCACTGTGTGTGGGAAACTGAATTGGTTAAGGTCTGAGTTAACATGCCTCTAAAAACATGGTAGTGGGGAGTCAGTTGCCTCCAAATACATAGGCTACATCTAACAAGGATTGAGACTTACACAAAATTTAGGGTAAATTTATCCTAAAGTAAAAGTATAATGTAGCAGGTAATTAGATAATGTAGCACAGACTTACCCATTACTAGATAAGTCTATGCTACTTTACTAGGGGTAAGTCTATGCTACATTATCTAATTATCTACTGCATTATACCTTGCAAATCTATTCCACATTTTCTTACAGTATTTTAAATCATTGTGGGCTGTATATTTTCTTTTTATTGAGCTATAGAGGGATATTTGGCAAGAGAAAACAGTTTTATTTTGTTTGTTGGTGAAGAGGCTGCAAGCCACTTTTCTGCTAGGGGAAGGATAATAAGCTGTCAATTGGTTGCAGATTTCTTAATTCAGAGAGAAGAGTTGCTGAGGGTGTACCTGTGTTATGTAAATGAAGTAGCAACCATTGACTAAGCATATATTAGGATACTTCATGGCTTGAAAAACTTTTGTTCATGGAGCTTTTGCTATACAAGCTTGGAGAAAAGTCCAAGTAGGTTTGTATCATCAAAGCCCTCTAGAATCTCCTCCCTACTTAACTTGAGTCTATCTTATCACGTCAGATAGATTATTATTTCCAATGAATTTGCCTGTGTCCCCAATGGAAACCTTGCTCTGAGGGAAGGCAGATAGATGACTAGTAAATTTTAGGAAATCATGAAGGAAGATTGACTTCCTAGCAGTCTGTGGATGTAAGACGTCCATCTCAGAATAGGCACATTGTGGGAATAATGGTCTGGACTTGAATGGTAAAAAGAGAGCTGTGATTTTGGAAGCCTAAGCATGGTGCCATGGTTTGAATGTGTGCCCCAAAAATTCACATGTTAGAAACAATCCCCAATGCAATAATGTTGGGAGGTGAAGTCTAATAAGAAGTGATTGGTCCTGAGGGTGAAGCCCTCATGAAGAGATTAATGTCATTATCATGGGAGCTGGTTAGTTATCATGAGTCTGCAGCTATAAAGTGAGTCTTGTCCCTGGTGCTTCTCTCTGCTTTAGTGCTCACTTCTGTCTTCTATTTTCCACCATAGGATGATCCTCATGAGGTGCTGGCACCATGATCTTGGATTTCTCGGTCTCCATAACCATGAGCCAAATAAACTTTTCTTTATAAATTACCCAGTCTGTGGTATACACAGGTATAGCAGCATAAAATGGACTAAGGCAGATAGTATACCCCTGCAGCTTGTGCATCACTGTGGGAGAAGCAAAAAGGCTCAGAGGAATGTGCTGGACTGGGTCAGTTAAACTGCAGCGAATTCATATGGCAGTGATAGCAGAAATGGCAATTGGCTAGTAAGAAATGGGTCAGATAGCTTGAGAGCTTTTCTTCCATTCCTCCTTCCTTTAGTCTTTCTCTTTCCCTCCCTTCTTCTTCTTTACTGTTTTAATACTCCTGTGAAAGATGAGTAACTGAGATGATTCCTCTGGACTGTATAAGCTTCTGTGATTCTTGTCAACTTGGTTAAGTGGAAGGTAGGTTTCAAGAGGTAGCCACTGGATTTTCTTTTAAATTGGTCCTGTGGGGGATTTAATGACTAATTTGATTATGATTAAAAAGATTTATGATCATAATTATACCTCAAGCTGGTAATGCAAGTCACATTGATTTTTAAAAATTCAAAACTTAAGGAGTTATTCCTAAAAATTCTGTGCCTCCTGTTTTCTCAGCTTCAAATCTGATCAAAGATAAAATTTTCTTTAAAATATTTTTTTCCCAGATCATCAAATGTGAATTTGGATGGTACTAACATATCAAAAGAAAGAATGAAGAAGAGAAACAGGAGCGGGATAGTTTTTCAGCAGAGAAAAAGGAGGTCCAGAGAGTCAAGCACTGGCACTTCCCATCCCTGTAGAGGGAATGCTGGCTCATGGATCTGTCAGACATCTTGGCAGGAATATCTCAGTTTTCTGTCAAGCTCCCTTAGCCAGATGCCATTGAACAATCAAATCAAATAATTAACTCAGTTCATTTTCAAATTTCATGTTCATGAAGAAAACTTCTAATTATATTTTGGCTTCCCCATACGAAAAGAACTGACTGAATAAGGAATATATTCTTTGGGAATCCTTGGTGTCAAAGGATGGCAACATTAAACTGGGCTTTGAAAATGCTAATTTAAAAATTACTCAAGAGAACAATGAAAATTAATAGAAAAATACATTAGAAAATGTAAAAGTAAATGAAGACAATGTAATTCTCAACTCAAACTAAAACAGTTAATTGAAGGATAACAACTCTCTCATAAAGACAGAAAAGATAACAAAATTTATGTTTGGCTTTTATTCACTTTTGGGGAGACTTACTATGTGGGTACTGGAGATACAATAATGAACAAGATACTCATGTTCTTTGCCCTTATGGAGAAAAATTATACTGGAGGAAAATTGATTATATTATGGCAGTTAGATAACTAGTCTTAATTTTTAATAACACAGATAAAAATGAGAAATAAAAAGTGCAATTAAAGCATGGAGTGTGGCATCTGCTCTGCTCTGATTTGTCAGGGAAGTCTTCCTGGAGGAAATAACTTGTGTCCTGGAATGTGAAGTCTGAAGGAAAAGGATAGATTAATTGTAGTAGAGGGCAGAGGAGAGTTCTAGATTGTATGAGTTTGGGTTCTTGGTTGCAAACAATAGGAACCCAACCGACCAGTGGATCAAAAAGAAATTATTTAAAGAGTATTAAACATGTTACAGAATCAATTGGGAGATTGTGAAACAAGATTAGAGAATGAGAAAGGACTTAAAAATGTAAGGCAATGGCAAACAGTCCAGAACACATCAGGGTAATTGTTTACTTGGGATGCTATCACTGGCACTGTTTCCATGTGATATTTGTGATGAGCTGTAAGTTTTTACTGTCACTGTGCCCTTACTTCACTTTCTCATGTTTCAAAGTCCTGGCAGGAGCATCTGACCAGCCAGGTGTGGTAGCCATTCTCTAATGGCTCATGGCTCCCACTGATGTATGCTGCTTGGTATACATGCCCTTGTGTAGTCCCCTCTCATGTGATATTAGGGTTCATTGCTGTGGCCAATAGAATACAGTAGAAGTGATGATATGTAACTTCTCAGGCCAGATCTTGAATAATATTGTCACTTCTGTCTTGCTCTCTCTTGGATCACTTCCTTAGAAGCCAGCTGCCCTGTTGTGAGGACACTTAAGCATCCCTTTGGAGAGGTCTACAGTGAGGAACTGAGACCTTTGCCAGTTCTAGCAACAACTTGTCAGTCATGTGAGTGAGCCATCTTGGAAGTATAACCTCCAGCCCCGGACAAGCTTTCAGATAATGTCTTAATTATAATGTAATGAGAGACTGGGCCAGAATGGCCCAGCAAAACTGTTCTTGAATTCTTACCCCACAGAAGCTGCATGAAATAATAATGTTTATTTTTGCTTTAAGCTGTTAAGGTTTAGGGTAATTTTTTATATAGAAATAACTAGTACACATGCCTGATTCTTACTTGCCAGAAAAAGAGAGGTTGTTTCGTTTTGCAGATGAGTAAATTAGCTCAAAGAGATTAGAAAATAATCTTTAATTTTTTTTGAAAATCATTTAATGAGCACTTGCATGGCTCTGCTACCTATCAGGCACTGTTCTAAATACTTTACAAATACTAACTTATTGAATCTTTATAGCAGCCCTGTGAGATAGGCATTATTAATTTCTGTTATATACTGAATTTTGTATCTCACAAATTCATATGTTGATGACCCAGTCCTCAGTGTGACTATGTTTGGAGATAGGGCCTTTAAAGAAGTAATTAAGCATACATTAGGTCATAATGATGGGGTCCTAATCCAATATGACTGATGCCCCTGTAAGCAGAGGAAGAGACATCAGGAATATATGTCCACAAACAAAAAGACCATGTGAGGACACAGCAAGAATACCCTGTCTGCAAGCCATGGAGAGAGGCCTCAGCAGAAACCAAATTGCCAACAACTAAATCTTGGACTTCTACCTTTTAGATCTGTGAGAAAATGAATTCCTATTATTCAAGCCACCCAGTGTGTAGTGTTTTGTTGTGGCAGTCCTAACCAACAAATACTAGCCAATACCATAAACATGCATGAGTCAGACTATTCTGATTGCTGCTTTAACTGCTATCCATTGCAGTAACTATCTTGACCTTGTGCTTGATGATGAGGCTACGGATAAGGAATCTAAAACACAGAAAAGTTAAGTAAGATATCCAAGATCACACAGTGAGTGATAGGTTGGGATAAGTTTGAACTCTCTAAATGAATCTATCATGCTATGTATCAATAAACCAGTAAGGAGATTTTAAAAGTATGGTTTCCTTGAGAACTTTATATCTTGTACATTTTGAAAAAGGAATTGTCGGTGTAGTTTCTAAATAGGCTTCATAAGAAGTTTAAAAAATTATTTTGATTTTCACTGAAACAGATTAAAGGATCCATTCTGAATTTCTTGGACTATTTGAAAACATTCATTTTAGAAATATTTGAATACATGCCTGAGATATGCTGAGGTATAAGTAATCTCTGTCACTGTGTTCCCTTTTTTTTGCCCCCTAAAGTGTCCGAAAGACAGAAGGAGCATCTGATGGTTTGAGTCTTGGTCAAACCCAATTTCTATCTGCCAGCTAAATGGTGTAAAATTCTTAAATAGGAGAAAAAGAACCTAATGCAATAATTTACGCTGTTGTGTGAATGCAAGGCAAATGTGGTTCAAGATTTTCTCAACACTTGCCTTGTACTGAGACACTCAGCACTTTGTTGGTTCTCTAGAACACGTCCAATTTTATAATACAGTGAGATATATATGAGAAATTTATATATTTTTCTAAACATATTGTGCAAAGAGGGTAGGATTATCGTGGCATAAAGCCCAGCAGAAACCTTATAAAATTCTTTAAATTGTTTCATTTTCATCCTCAGAGTTCCTTTCCTTGCCTTTAGCTTCAACTGTTATTTTTTTTTTCCTTCACTTACACAGACCCTGAAAAACTCCCTTGGCTATTTGATCCTTCCAGTTCTGTATAAACTCCAGTTAACAAAACAAATGCCCTATCTTCGGTAGAGCAGCAAAGACCTAAATGTAAGACCCCCAAAAAATAAAACTATGGGAAGAAGACATAAGGGAAATGTTTCCAGAATTTGGTCTGGTATTTTATTAATAAAGTGAAAGGAACAGACAACAAAAGCAAAAATAAACAAATGGGATTATGTCAACTAAAAAGCCTCTGCACTGCAAAGGAAACAATCAACGTAGTGGAAAGATAACCCACAGAATGTGAGAAGATATTTGCAAACTGTTCTTATAACAGGAGATTAATATCCAGAATATTAAAGAACTCAAACATCTCAACAGCAAAAAGTAATCTGACTAAAAATGAGCAAATAATTGATAATAGAACAGACATTTCTCAAAAGAAAACATACTAGTGGCCAAGAAATTGATGAAAACAAAAGCTCAATATCACTAATTAATAGGGAAATGCAAATCAAAACCACAATGAAGTATCATCTTACTCCAGTTAGGATGGTTATCACCAGAAAGACAAAAAATAATGAATGCTGCAAAGAATGTAGAAAAAAAGGAACTCTAAAGCTTGGTTAGTGGAAAAAAACACTAGTGGGAAAAATCACTATATGGAATAATCTGCACTCTCATGTTTATTGTAGTGCTACTTATAATAGCCAAGATATGTAATCAACCTAGGTTTCCAGCAGCATAAATCAGTAAAGAAAATGTGGTATAGATAATGGAGTAATATTCAGCCGTCAAAAGAAAAATCTTGTCATTCAAGTCAATATAGATAGAACTGTAGGGCATTATGTTAAGTGAAATAAGCAGGAACAGAGAGTTAAACACCACATGTTCTCACTCATGCAGAAGCTAAACAAGTAAGAGTTGATCTCACAGAAGTACAAAGTAAAATAGAGTATACTGGAGACTGGCAAGGGTTAGGGAAAGGGAAGTATAGAAAGAGATTTGTTAAAGGATATAAAATTACAGCTAGATAGGAGTGAATTAGTCTGTTTTCACACTGCTATAAAGAAATGCCTGAGACTAGGTAATTTATAAAGGAGAGGTTTAATTGTTCACAGTTCCATATGGCTTGGGAGGCCTCAGGAAACTTGCAGTCATAGTGGAAGGGGAAGCAGGCACATCTTACATGGTGGCAAGCAAGAGACAGCAAGCAAGAGCAGGGAAAACTGCCTGATAAAACCATCAGATCTAGTGAGAACTTGCTTACCATCACAAGAACACCATGGAGGAAACTACCCTCATGATCCAATCACCTCCTTCTCTTGATATGTAGGAATGACAATTCAAGATGAGATTTGGGAGGGACACAGAGCCAAACCATATCATTCTGCCCTGGCCACTCCCAAACCTCATGTCTTTCTCACATTTCAAGATAAATAGTGTTTTCTTGACAATCCCCCACAGTCTTAATTCATTTTAGCATTAACTCAAAGTCCACAGTCCAAAGCTTCATCTGAGACAAGGCGAGTTTCTTCCGCCCATGAGCCTGCAAAGTCAAAAGCAAGCTAGTTACTTCCTAAATACAATGGGGATACAGGCTTTGGGTAACTGCTCCTGTTCCAAATGTGAGAAATTAGCCACAATGGAGGGGCTCCAGTCCCCATGCAAGTTTGAAATCCAATAGGGCAGTCATTAAATCTTAAAGCTCCCAAATAGTCTTTTTGACTTCATGTCTCACATCCCGGTCACACTGATGCCAAAGGTGGGCACCCATGGTCTTCGGCAGCTCTGCCTCTGTGGCTTTACAGGTCATAGCCCCCTTCCCGGTTACTTTCATGAACTGGCATTGTATGTCTGCAACATTTCCAGGAGCACAGTGCAAGCTGTCAGCAGATCTACCATTCTGGAGGATGGTGGCCCTTTTCTCACAGCTCAACTACGTAGTGTCCCAGTGGGGACTTTGTGTGGGGTCTCCAACGCCACATTTCCCTTCTGCACTCCCCTAGCAGAGATTCTCCATCTTCTGCCTGGACATCCAAGCATTTCCATTCATCCCCTGAAATCTAGGCGGAGGTTCCCAAACGTCAATTTTTGACTTCTGTGTACCCACAGCACTAACACCATGTGGAAGCCACCAAAGCTTGGGGCTTGCATACTCTGAAGCAATGGCCTGAGATGTACATTGGCCCCTTTTAGTCATGGCTAGGATGCAGGGTGCTGAGTCTGGAGAGTGCACAGAGCAGTGAGGCTCTGGGCCTAGCCCAGGAAACCATTTTCCCCTTCTAGGCCTCCAGGTCTATAATGGGAGGAGCTCTGGCTAAGGTTTCTGACAAGTTCTGGAGACATTTTCCCCATTGTCTTGGTGATTAACATTTGACTCCTTCTTACTCATGCAAATTTCTGCAGTGGACTTGAATTTCTCCCCAGAAAATGGGTTTTTCTTTTCTACTATATGGTCAGGCTACAAATTTCCTGAACTTTTATGCTTCACTTCTCTTTGAAACATAAGTTCCAATTTCAAACCATCTCTTTGTGAACACATAAAACTGAATGCTTTTAGAATAATCCAGGTCACATCTTGATAAAAATTTCGTCTGCGAGATACTCTAAATAATTTCTCTCAAGTTCAAAGTTCCACAGATCTTGAACAGGGACAAGATACGTGGAACTTTGAACTTGAGAAAAACTGAACTTTAGCCAACTGTCTGCTAAAGGCTACTGTAAGTGATATTTACTCTAGTTCCAGATAAGTTCCTCATCTCCATCCGAGAAGACCTCAGTTTGAACTGCATTGTTTACATCACTATCAGCATTTTGGTTACGACAATTTAACAAATCTCTAGCAAGTTACAAACTTTCCCACATCATCTTTTCTTCTCCTGAGCCTTCAAAACTGTTCCAACCTCTGCCTGTTAGCCAATTCCAAAGCCACTTCCACATTTTTAATATCTTTGTAGCAGTGCCTCCCTGCCTCAGTACCAATTTACTGTATTATTTCATTTTTGCACTGCTATAAAGAAATACCCACAACTGGGTAATTTATAAAAGAAAGAGGTTTAATTGACTCATAATTCCATATGTCTGGGAAGGCCTCAGGAAACTTACAATTACAGTGGAAGGGGAAGCAGGCACGTCTTACATAGTGGCAGGTGAGAAAGCAAGCAGGAGCAGGAAAAACTGTCTTATAAAATCATCATATCTAGTGAGAACTCACTCACTAGCACAGGAACAGCATGGAGAAAAGTGTCCTATGATCCAGTTACCTTCCCCTCTCTACATGTGAAGATTACAATTCAAGATGAGATTTGGGTGGGGACACAGAGCCAAACCATATTAAGATATCAAGGAGGAATAAATTCTAGTGTTCTATGCCACTGCAAGATAAATGTAGGTAATAGTAATATATATTTCAAATTAATAGAAAGAGGATATTGAATGTTTTCAACATAAGGAAATAATGTTTGAGATGATGAATATGTTGATTACTCTGATCTGATCACCATACATATGCATCAAAACAACACTCTGGACTCCATGACATGTACAATCATTATTTGACATTTCTTTAAAAATTTAAAGAAAAGGCAAGGAGCCAAGATAACTCACTAGATGCAGCCAGGAAGAGCTTCTCCAACTGAAAGAGACCAGACCATCAAGTAGACTGGCATGTTCTGAAAAGGTCCCTGGAAAGAAGGCATAGAAATGGAATAGAGGGAAGATGCAGACCCTGGGCTGAAAGAGGAGGAATTTGGGAACCCTGCATGGGATTGCTGAGCACAAAGACATGTTCTTGGCTCTAAGGTGAAGGGGTAAGTGAAATAGTCATGGAGTGGCTCATTCTTGCTATGGGCCTCCGGGATCTTAGCTGTGAGAAATGCCATGACCCCCATTGGATATCTAAGCTGGCAAGGAGAACTTTCTGGAAAGTTGGCAGAGACAAAACTCTAACCTCTGTGGAGCACAGCCATGAGTACCCAACCCCAAGGCTCTCTCTACTGAACTGTATAAAATTGAGATGTAAAAATCCAGATAAAAGATCAACAAAACAAAAAGTTGTTTTTTCAAAAGAATAAATAAGATTAACTGCTAGCTAAGTGAATAAAGAAAAAAAAAAAAGAGATCCAAATAAACCTAATCAGAAATAACAAGCTAACATTACCATCAACTCCAAAGAAATACAAAAAACCCTGAGATGCTTATGAACACCTCTGTGCACACAAACTAGAAAACCTAGAAGAAACGAACTAAAAAAATATAACCTCCCAAGATTGAACCAAGAAGAAATCATAATCTTGAGCAGACCAATAATGAGATCTGAAATTGAATCAATAATAAAAAAACCTACCATCAGAAAAAGCCATGGACAAAGAAGATTTACAGGTTAATTTTACCAGATGTATAAGGAATTGCTGGTATCAATCCTACTGAAATTATTCCCAAAAACCTGGAAGAAGGGATTCCACACTAACTCATTCTATGATTCCAGTATCATTGTGATACCAAATCTGCTAGAGACACATTGAAAAAAGAAAACTTCAGGCCAATGTCCCTGGTGAACATAGATGCAAAAATCCTCAATAAAACACTAGCGAACAAAATTCAGTAGCACGTTGAAAAGCTAATCCACCATGATCAGGTAGGCTTTATTCCTGGGATGCAAGATTTGTTCCATCTATGCAAATTAATAAATATACACAAATATATATATATATATATATGATAAATAGATGTAAATAATTGTTGATAATATGCAATGGGGAAAGGACTCCCCATTCAATAAATGGTGCTGGGATAACTAGCTAGCCACATGCTGAAGAGTGAAAATGCACCCCTTTCCCCTTCCTTGTACAACACACAAAAATTAACTCAAGATGGATTAAAGACTGACAAGTATAACCTAAAATTATAAAACCCTAAAAGAAAGCTGAGGAAATGCCATTCTGGACATATACCAGAAAAAGATTTCATGACCAAATTTCCAGAACCAATTGCAACAAAAACGAAAATAGACAAGTTGGACTTAATTAAACTAAGTAGCTTCTACACAGAAAAAGAAACTATCAACAAAGTAAACAGAAAAACTACAAAATGGGAGAAAGAGTTTGCAAACTATGCATCTGACAAAAGTCTAATATTCAGAATTTATAAATAAATGAACAAAAAGCATCCCCATTTAAAAAATGGGCAAAGGACACGAATAGATGTTTCTTCAAAAAGATACACAGTCAATGAGCAAATGAAAAAACACTCAACAGTACTAATTCTTAGAGAAATGCAAATTAAGCCACAATGAGATACTATCTTATGGCTATGATTTAAAAAAATCAAGATAGCTATATTTTAAAGCCCCAAAATTAAAGGTGTTGGTGAGATTGCAGAGAAAAGGGAACATTTATACACTGCAACTGTGAATGTTAATTAGTTTAGCCACTGGTTTGGAGATTTTTTCATAGAACTTAAAACAGAATTACTGTTCAACCCAGAAATCTCATTACTGGGTATATACCCGAAGAAATATACATCATTCTACAAAAAGACATGCATGGGTATGTTCATTGCTGCACTTTTCACAATAGCAAATATATAGAATTAATCTAGATGTCCATCAATAGTGGACTGGATAGTAAAGATGTGGCACATATATACCATAGAACTCTACCCAGCCATAAAAAAGAATGAAATCATGTGCCTTGCAGCATCATGGATGGAACTGGAAGCCATTATCCTAAGCAAATTAACACAGGAACAGAAAGCTAAATACTGCATGTTTTCACTTACAAGTGGGAGCTAAAGATTGAGTACACATAGACACTGGGGCCTACTTGAGAAGGAAAGTGGGAGAAGGGTTAGGGTCAAAAAACTACCTATCAGGTACTGTGCTCACTACCTGGGTGATTAAATCATCTGTACACCAGACCACAATGACATGCAACTTACCCATGTAACAACTATTCACAAGTACCACTTGAACCAAAAATAAAATTGGAAAAAAAAGGTGAATAACAATATTTCATTTAAAAATTATTTTAAAAACTACTGTCTACGGGTAATGTTGATGTGGGATTGGGCTTTGTACAAGAAAATAAAATGTAGACGAAACTGTTGATCAATTCCAGGCTGCCTGCCTTGCTTAAAGACACTCAAATTTAGTAAAAAGCAAACATCCAAACAAAAAGCAAAAAGCAAAAACAATGCTTACGCTAGCTAACCAATATTTCCATGGGCCGGATTCAGTTGGTTTGCTATTTCTTCTTTACTGTGCCTCACTCTACCCTAAATGATTTTTCAAAATATTCCCACCGGAAATATAAAGTTCTTTCAGAGCAGGAATTCTAGGGCTAAGAAAATACTTAACAACAGTGCATAATGACATGTAGACATCATGAAAGAGTCAGTTAAATACTTCACGTGTGATCTTAGGGCTTATAGGTAGGAAGACTGTTTCATCCAGGCTGAAATCACACGTTTAATTTCAGCCTAAATCTGAAAATCAACTCTCAAATTTATAATTACAGTAACAGACTGCATATCAATTCTCTACTTATTTTGCTATGTGGTATTAGGTGACAATTTGGTTTTCTTCTCTAAGACTATGGATGAAGTGCTGACACAGTCCAAGCTGATGGAGAGGCTTAAACTAAAAAGAGATACAAGTGGAGATTGGCAGGGACCTGGCATTTTGACAGTTTTCTCCTTTCACTAATTGTAACATTGCCCTTGTTGGAATCACTTCAGGGCCAAAATACATCTATTTCACATTTATGTGAAACAAAGCAATGAAATCTTGGTGGGAAGGGGCACAAATATCTTGGTCTATTTTTTTTTCTCAAGTACTGGATTTTCAGTCATGGATTTTGTAGCATCTCCGTTGTGGTATTTTCAAAGAATAATGTAACCGAATAGACCATTAATGCATTTAAAGCTAAACATTGATGATGTGTAATGAACAATCTGCTAAATGTTAATATAATTTATCCTTTTTAAAATTTATAAACATGACATATTGCATGCACTTAGTGCTAATCTATTTTAGACATTCATTTGGGTTGACCTATGACCATAATATATTATGTTCCTTGAGATATTTATCTTGTCATTTGGAAACAAGATTACAATTAATGCGACACACATGACTTTAAATTACTACTTCAACTAGATATGTGTGAGTAATGAATTAGCCACAGCTTTGAACCCCTCTGCTTATAATTTAAATTACCAGCCTTTAGCTGGCACTTGATTGTGATCCATTAAATAAGTCACAGAATCAAAGAACCACATATTGTTTTTGATGCTAGTCCTATCAGGGATATTTTCCCTTTTAATTTACCTAAACCTAGGATAATTTTTTACAAATTCATGCATTAAAAACAAATATGAGAGAGAGTACGTATACATTTTGGTTAACAGTAAAATAAAATCATAGCCAGAGTCTATAAAAACTAGATGTACAAAAAATTATCCTTTCTTGCTGAACTTTTAAGGAGCAAACAAAAGAAATGATATTGGAGCGAGTAAGCTCATATAAGAGACTTCATCCACAAAGCATTTTGCAGTAGAGGACCTCTGCTATAATTTGAATATTTGTCCCCTCCAAAATGTGTGTTTAATCTTAATCCCCAATGTGGCAGTATTGAGAGGAGGGAGTTTTTAAGAAATGATTGGACCATGAGGACTCAGCCCTCATGAATAGATTAATCCATTCATGGATTAATGCTAACACGTTAGCACACTTCGCCCCCTTCCCATGTGATGTCCTATGCCATTTCAGGACTTTGCAGAGAGTCCTCACTTGCAAGACTGTTCTCCACCAGATGTAGCACCCTTGACTTTGGACTTCTCAGTCTCTACAACTATGTATCTTGGCTCCATAACTGTAAAATGTAAATTTCTTTTCTTTGTAAATTTCAGATATTCTGTTACATGCAATGGAAAATGAACTAATATAGCCCCTTAATGAAAAGTTTAATTTCTTATATTTTTATATGCTCTTTTCTCAACATTGACTTTGTTGAGAAAGTCAATGTTTCTATTCTGGAAAGCACAGAATAGAAACAATAAATATTTATTAAATGATGTCTTTGATAATAAATTATAACCATAGTAATAGTCTCTACAAATTCTGAGGAATAGCAGATTGAATAATGGTCAGTAGCCTCCATTTGATATGACTGGATGGATATATTTTTATCGTGTATATTTAAGATATACAGCATGTTTTGATATATATATATATATGATGAAATGATTGCTATGGTCAAACAAATTAATATATGAATTTCCTCATGTAATTACTCTTTTTATGGTAAAAGCACCTAAAATCTATTATCTTAGCAAATTTCTGGTGTACAATGGAATAGTATTAACTGTGGTCATCATTAGATCTCTTGAATGGTATATATTTATTGAGCTCTTACTGTATGCTAGGCACTGCATTAAAGTGTATTTTATATATAAACTCATGTTTTATATATTAACTCATATATACAATAAGAACATATGTACTTACATGGACCATATGCTTTTTTTTTTTTTTTTTTGAAATAGAATCTCGCTCTGTCACCCAGGCTGGAGTGCAGTGCTGCAATCTAAGCTCACTGCAACTTCTGCCTCCTGGGTTCAAGTGATTCTCTTGCCTCAGCTTTCCAAGTAGTTGGGATTACAGGCCTGTGCCACTATGTCCTGTCAATTTTTTGTACTTTTTTTAGCAGAGCCAGAGTTTCACCATGTTGGTCAGGCTGTTCTCAAACTCCTGACCTCAAATGATCCACCCACATTGGCCTCCCAAAGTGCTAGCATAACAGACGTGAGCCACCATGCCTGGCTGAACCATGTACTTTCTATTACATATAATTTTATATATATGAAACTTCTCTACAACAAGATCAGAAGGTTCTTGAGAGCAGAGATTATGTTTTAGACATCTTTAGTATTTTCCCTATATACCTGGTAAAATGCTATTCACAAAGTCTTAGTAAAGATTTATTGAATACAAGTTAAGATGTTCTTTTGTGACTTCACATTTTATAGTGCACTAGAGTGCAAATAGTCCTAGAGGGCTAATAGAACTATACATTACCCAAATCAAAGACAAACAGCAATAATCCGAAAAATACAGCTTCCCTTTTATTTTTATTTATTTATTTATTTTGAGACAGAGTTTCACTCTTGTTGCCCAGGCTGGAGTGCAATGGCATGATCTTGGCTCACCGCAACTTCTACCTCCTGGGTTCAAGTGATTCTCCTGCCTCAGCCTCCCAAGTAGCTGGGATTACAGGCATATACCACCACGCTGGGCTAATTTTGCATTTTTAGTAGAGACAGGGTTTCTCCATGTTGATCAGGCTGGTCTCGAACTCCTGACCTCAAGTGGTCTGCCTGCCTTGGCCCCCCAAAGTGCTGGGATTACAGGCATGAGCTACTGCATCTGGCCACAGCTTCGCTTTTATTTATTAAACTGCTGTAGATTTGCCAGATTCAGTCCATTAACAGATTAAATACCTGGTTCTAGCCTGGTGGGAGATAAACTTCTACATGTTCATTGTCTAACTGAGGAAACCAGAATAGAAATACATGAACCAAAGAACAATTAAACACTGAACCATATGGTACCATTTAGAACATGAGTTTAGAGAAAAAAGATTTTAAAAGAGGGAGCAAAACAACGGAATAGTTAGGGACATAGGCCTTTGAGTCAGACAGATGGTGCTTGAACATGGTTTCTGCTACTTTTAGCAACGTTATCTTGAGACAAGTGACTTATCTGATCTTTTCATATCTTTAAAATGGGATCCTACCACTGTTAATGGAATCGTGGCAATTAATAAGATCATATATGTTAAATGCCAGGAACATTGCCTTACACAAGGTAAACAACCAGTTGGATTTGTTAAAAAAAAAAAAAAAAAAAAAAAAGTTTACACGGGAAGTGATACTTTAGCTGGATCTTAGAGGATGGGATTTTGGGTAAAAGAGCAAAAGATCAAGACCACTTTAGGTTTAGGAAGACCATAAACAAGAAGGCAGAAATGAAGACAGCTCATATGAGCAAAAGTGAGGAGATCTGTTTGTTAGAGCTAAGCAGGAGAGCATTGGCAGCAGTGGGAAATTAAATTTGTTCTGGAAAATCGGTTCAGATATTTGGGAGCATTGATTACATGTCAGAGATGTTTCAACTGAAAGTGACTCATAGAATGGAGGATCCTCAATTACTCTGATCTCTGTATAGAGCACTCTCAGATGTTTAGATGGCATGTTATTGTGACTGAAGTATCCCTTAATATTAAGCCTTCACTGCCAGCACTTGGCACATTGTCTTGAATATTAAGTGCAATGAATATATTGTTTTCAATATAAATTAATGAATCTACATGATGACAGTCCTCTACTTTGCTTTCTGTTGCACAGGTCTGATGTGTGTATATGTATATGCATGCCTATCCAGCTATGAAAGAGGAAGACTATGTGCTTAATAAAAATGACCAATAAGTCCTTAAGAATCATGACTAAAGATTTGTAGAAATACAATATACAGTAGATCCTATAAATTTGTTTGCTTTTGTCTACGATTATGGTGCTAAATTCTTTGACGTCACTTGTAGTGTATTCTCTCAAAGATGTATTCTGAAATGTCTGATTTTAATAATAAAATTAATTTTAATGTATATTGATTTAGGGTATCTAAATCAAACCCATTTTCTAAGTTTTAAAATGAGAAAATGTATATCTTTTGACAATTTAAATGTCAGTTTATTAAACTTAGTCTAAAGTTTAATAAATTAAGAACATCAGTCAGAAAATTCACCTACCCAATGACTCAATACGATGCAATATAAACAAGAAAATAGAACATTTTTCAAAATATCAGATGTAATTTTAAGTAAAATTAATTTATTACCTACATTCTAGAGAGTTTGGTTTTCCTATGCCCAGAGATTTGGGAATAACCCATATCTGTTGAATTTGGCTATTATACTCTAAAAAGGTCTTTGAAAAAATAAACTATTATGCTCTGTCCTTTAGAAATAGCTATTTGAGGAGTTTATAGAATTTTTCCAGATGTCTGATTTAAGCTGTCTGATTCTTATGTAGATTTTTTCCAACATACAATATTTGGCTTGCAGAGTTGTGGTTCACAGGAAAATGGCTGCCTAACAGTGGCAGAAGTATAATTATGATATCATTAGAAATATTTAAATATAAATAACATTCTATATTTGTCCTTGTCACTTGTCTGGGTTTTGACAGGAAGAGCCAGTTTTGATGGGATTCCTGTGGCCCCATAGATTTTTATCCTGTTATCCAATTTTCCGCTGCACTGCTCTCCTTCTGTCAAACTGACTGCCAGCCAGCCTTACATTTTCCCGAGAGGAGTAGCAAAGCTTTGTATTATAGTGGACAGAAGAAGGGGAACAAAAAACTGATTCTTCTCCTCCAAGTGCTATATTCTCTCTCTCTAAAGGAAAATTCCATTGTCTAAGGGTTTGAGGGAATATGGAGATAGAGAAAAAGGAAGACTTCACATTTTTATTCAATAGAGCAAGATAATGTTGCAAAGCAAATTGAAATCCAAAGCTGAGCAGCATACAGATCAGCAGTTTTCCAGGATGCTCCGAATCACAAGAGTTGCTGAGATGCTGCCAAAGCTGGTTTGTGCTGAGTATTCCCTAACATTTCAAATATTGGCTTGCTGTCATATAAAATGAAAGGATACGTACCAATCATGGTGTAAGGAAAAGGAACATTTTTCTTTCATGTGAAGATGTCACAGTAGAAGCTATTTTACTTGGGGGTTTCCCATTGAGATTTGCTTATAGTGCAGGGCTTAGAGCAGAGATCAGACAGGTGACAAAAATGAGTGGATTAAATGGGTCATTAAACAATAGGGAAAAATAAGAAGTGGGGTGGGGTGGCCCTATCTAAATACCAAATACCAAACAAATACCAAATAGTTTAGGCCCTATCTAAATACCAAATACCAAAACAAACCAAACCTAGCCTTAGAATACCAAACTGCAAAGTTCTTCAAAATATCATATTGCAAAACCCAAACCAAACCAAAACATACTCTTCAGGCCACACATATCTTTCAGCTGAAAGTAGCCCACGGCCTTCTGGATACAGTATGTTCATTAGAGAAAGGGTAGTCTTGTCTTCCTGCAGAGGAGCCAATGATATAAGAGGTAACTGAAAGGGCAGTTTCATATAGTTATGATTGCTTATTGGTGAGATTAAGACCTTACTGTGCATCAGGAACTTAATTTTGTTCTTTCTTTATACTACTTAAGCCTGATGGCAATCCCTGAAAGACTGATTCATTGCATGTGTAAAAAAGCATAAAATTTAGCCTATATTTTTCTTATTTACATTATAACTAAAGCTATGTGAGTTGCTATGAGAATCTTGAGAATATATCATGATATGTGTCACTTTTGTACCTATAAGTACAAAAACATGCAAAATTGAAAATGTTGAAGTGTGTGAGAAATTCTGCTGTCAGATGTTAAAATTTATAATTCCATTTTGAATTTAGCAAAATGCCTTACTGCTTAAGGTATTACTTTCTCATAAAGGCATGAGTACTTAAAATATTGGGAACATAGCTGGGCATAGTTGTGTACATCTGTAGTCCGAGCTACTGAGGAAACTGAGGCAAGAGACTGAGGCTGGAGCCCAGGGGATTAAGGCTGCAGTGAGCTATGATAGCATCATTGCACTCCAGCCTGGGCAACAGAGTAAGACTCTGACTAGAAAAGAAAGGAAAATACTAGGAACGTAAAAGAAATTCATTCCTCCAAGTTTTCTGAGTAGTCAGTGCTTGAAAATGGAGATTGTGTAACCTTATGAATTAGGGATTTTTGTTTTTACCCTTAGTTTCATAGAAAATAAAAAATCTACCTTCTGACATTAAAAGGAGATTGTGATTCCTATTAAAGTTCTAGGCTTTGGAGAGCTACTTAATAAATGTTTATGTGAATGTATGCGTCACTTTAATATATTAAGTCACTGTGTCCTGTTTATAAATAAATATATTCTTGATGGTATTTTGAAAGTTTTTAGTCCATTCAATCAAATTCCAATTTAAAATATATAAAAATTTATAAAATTTGGAAGTCTCGTGTACATTAATGGATGTATTGCAAATGGTTAATGTTTAGCCTTTTACCTAAAAGGCTACATAACTTGCTTTTTAAAAATTATGTATATTTACAGCATACAATGTGATGCTTTGTTACATGTATACCTTGTAAAATGATTAAATCAAGCCATTTAACATGTCCTTCACCTCACCGTTTTTTGGTGATGAGATAATTTAAGATCTACTTTTTTTTTTTTTGGAGACAGAGTCTTGCTCTCTCTCCTAGATTGGAGTGCAATGGCATGATCTCAGCTCACTGCAACCTCAGGCTCCTGGGTTCTAACAATTCTCCTGCCTCAGCCTCCCAAGTAGCTAACATTACAGGCACGTGCCACCATGGCTGCCTAATTTTTGTGTTTTTAGTAGAGACAGGGTTTCACTATGTTGGTCAGGCCGGTCTCGAACTCCTGACGTTGAGTGATCTGCCCACCTTGGCCTCCCAAAGTGCTGGGACTATAGGCATGAGCCACTGCACCTGGCCAGATATACTCTTTTAGCAACTTTCAAGCATACAATATGTTATTAAGTATAGTTGCCATGCTGTACATAAGATATCGAGAATTTATCGATCCTATCTCACTGAAACTTTGTACCCTTTGGCCAACATCCCCACCTCCAATCCCCTGGCAATCACCACTCTCCTTGCTTCTATGAGTCTGACTTTTTTTTAGAATCCATATATAAGTGAGATTATATAGTATTTGTCTTTCTGGGCCTGGCTTATTTCACCTAGCATATTGTCCTCCAGGTTCATCTATGTTGCCATGAATGACAAAATTTCTGTCTTTCTTCAGGGTGCATAGTATGACACTGAATATACATACCACTTTTTTTTTTATTCACTTATCAGTTCAATCAACACTTAAGTTTATTGCCTATCTTGCCTATTGTGACTAATGCTGCAATGAACATTAGAGCGTAAGTATGTATTTGACAGGTTGATTTCAATTCCTTTAGATACGTACCCATACATGGATTGCTGGATCATATGGTCGTTCTATTTTTAATTTTCTGAGGAACCACCATACTGTTTTCCATAACAGCTATGCTAATTTACATTCCCACCAACAGTATATGAGGATTCTCTTTATTGCATTGTCACCAGTGTCTATTATTTTTTTGTCTTTTTGATCATAGCCATGCTAACAGGTGTGAGGTGATATCTCATTGTGGCTTTAATTTGTTTTTCTTTGCAAAAAAAAGTAGTGATATTGAGCATTTTTTTTCATATATCTGTTGGTCATTTGTATGTGTTTTTGTGAGAAATGTTTATTCAGGTCTTTGGTCTATTTTTTAATTGGATTGTTTTCTTTGCTATCAAGTTGAGTTCCTTATATAATTTAGACATTAACCCTTATCAGATACATAGGTTGCAAATATTTTCTCCCATGATGTAGGTTGGTCTCTTCTCTCTGTTGATTGTTTCCTTTGCTGTACAAAACTTTTTAGTGTGATACAATCTTGTCTATTTTTATCTTTATTGCTTGTACTTTGGGGTTATATCCAAAATAATTATTGCCCAGTCCAGTATCCTGAAGCTTTCCCCATTTTTCTCCAGTACTTTTAGAGTTTCACATCTTAGGGTTAAGTCTTTAATCTATTTTGATTTTTATATATGATATTATATAAGAATCTAATTTTATTCTGAATATGGAGATCCAATTTTCCCAGCACCATTTCTTGAAGAGACTGTCATTTCTCCATTGTGTATTCTTGGTATTCTTATTGGAGATTCTTTGGCTGTGTTGGGATGAGTTTGTTTCTGGGCTCTCTATTCTGTTCCATTGGTCTATGTGCCTGTTTTTATGACAGTACCATTCTATTTTCACTACTATATTTTTGTAGTATATTTTGAAATCAAGTAGTGTAATACTTCCATCTTTGTTATTTTGCTCAACATTGTTTTGTCTGCATGAGGTCCTTTGTGACTTCATATGAATTCTAGGATTGATTTTTCTATTTCTGTAAAAAAATGCTATTGGAATTTTATTAGAGATTGTCCTGAATCTGTAGATCACTTTGGCTCCTCTGGACATTTTAGCCTTATTAATTCTTCTAATCCATGAACATGGGCTCTTTTTCATGTATTTCTGCCTCATCCATTTCCTTCATCAGTGTTTTATAGTTTTTAGCGTAGGGATCTTTTACCACTATAGTTAATCTTCCTAAGCATTTTAAAAAATATTGTAAATGGGATTGCTTTCTTGATTTTTTTTAATAGTTTTTGTTCCTGACTTGTTTTTGACTCACATTAGTAGATATAGTTAATGATGTACCATCTTTTCCTCTCCATCTTAAAGAATATGAATAAGAGAAAAATTAAGAAGAAGGCATGAGTGGTCAGTAGCAGCATTTTATTACCCACACTGGCTTTTAACAAGCTAAAATCAGGTAGTCAATACATTTGTAGTAGAAGTGGCTAAAAATCTAACTATTTTAAAAAGTATTTTTGTTGCTGTCATGTCTATATGTTAACTTTACCTACTGAAAATGAAGAATTCTATTTCAGTATAAAATGAAATAAGTATACATATATTCTACTCTCTGCTCTGAAGTTTTCTGCTCATTGACCATCTATAGCTTATCAAAAAAACTATGGCATTAACAGGGTAAATAAGATAGATTGAATTGCCTGGATATCTACTTAAGATAGTACTGAAAACTTGTAGACCTATATACAGAGAAAAAGAAGCTGTAAGTTTTGCCTGTCTTAAAGAGAAGAAGGACCATATACCAATATTTTCTGACTTTATTCACAGGGAGAAACGCACCCTGAGTTTTGTAATTTTTTAGTGAGTCAAGGTTGTGATAAATGAGCTCAGCTGCACAGTTTCAGAATCTGCTGAGGTGGATTTTCCTGCTTTTCACTTGAATAAATTTAAAACCGGAAATAAAAAATAATGAGAAACTACTTCCATGTGTATATGTGTGTTTTTTAATAGGGTTGGGGTCATGGAAGTTCTCCCTTAAGATTTGCTGGCTTCCTGTTTTCGTCCTGCTTGTATCATTATGCTCTTAACATGCCGCATTTTTCAATGTATGGCTTCCAATAGCATTTTAATGGTGTCTTTTTTGCTGGCTTATATGGAAGAAGTTGATGCTGTTGTTCCAATAACAGTATGAAATATAGTTTGTGGTTGCTTTTTGGGCTAAAAGAAACTTATTACAATTTCCTGTTCCTCTGTGTGTCACCAAAAATCTTATTGTTACTCAGGTCTGGAGATGTCTTTTGAATCTGTGCTACCTTTTAGACTTTTACATCATCAGCACATTTTGTAAATGCAGCAAAATTTGTTGTAACAACTGAACTTCATATAATCAGCGATCTTCATTATTACCAAAGGCAAGCAGGGGAACAAACCAATCATACTTTTTAGGGGAAGCAATTCTTACGAATTTCTAAGGAGAGTATAGGTGTGTAGTTCTTTTTATGTACCAGGCAATATACAGGGCTAGAACCCTTCACTCTTGTACAAGGTAAGATTGTAAAAGAATCAACCACAAATTGGAAAGAGAAAGAAAATGGAAAATATTTAACAAAAGGTTCTAGTTCTTTAAAGCCTTGCTATTCAAAATGTGGTCTGTTTCACATCAGCTAGATGTCTAAAATCAGAACCTTAGGCCTTACTTCAGATTTATTAAATAAAAATCTGCATCTTAACAGTCTCAGGTTATTTGTGTGCACAGTCAAGTCTCAGAAGCACATAGTTTCTATTCAGTCAGCAGAGTAATTTCAAACTTATCGCCAGATGATCTTTTTATAAAGCATTGAAATTTACATAGGCAAACTGCTTTGTAAGTAGAGCCAGAATTATTTTTGTTTTAATTTGCAACACAAGTAAATTAATCATAGTAATATGGTCAATTTAGTTTTTAATTGCTGTTGAAAGTTTAAAGATTGTTAAGCTTAGAAAAGAAAATACAAAACTTAAACATCAAAGGTTACATTTAAAAAACCTAAATACTACAAACATGCTGTAAAATGTCCAAGTGTGTTTAAGTGTTAATCTTCAAAATCCTGCATTTTTTTATTACTTGAGTTGTTGATGGGATACTTTTGACTTACATGAGTGTAAAAATGCCACTAGGGAAGGAAACATATGTTTTTCTGTTCTCAAAATTCAAACTGGCTGAATGAATTAAGCTCAAACTTATGAAAATAATTCACCTTCAGGCTGAGCTTTTCTTATTTAAGTGGCAATCACAGTTAAGAGTGACTTGAGTGGCATTTGTGAACACTTGCAATGATAGGTTTCAAAAAGGGGTATTTTCTTCCTTAGCATTCATAGTTGATTA
Organism: Sapajus apella; assembly: GCF_009761245.1. Taxonomy (NCBI): domain Eukaryota; kingdom Metazoa; phylum Chordata; class Mammalia; order Primates; family Cebidae; genus Sapajus; species Sapajus apella. The sequence continues at coordinate 13,859,180 of NW_022436968.1, read as the reverse complement.
TTATTTTTGAAAACTGATCATTGGTATTTGTTCTTTTTTTTTCACGCATTGATCTGATGGAAGGGAAATGTTTGTTTTCTCAAATGTTTTTATTTTTCACTTTTTTCCTCCTTTCCTCTGTTCTTTACTTTCTTCCTTCCTCCCTCCCTTTCCCTCCTTCTCTCATTTAATTATTGATTGCCCCTTACGTACATGGCTTTGTTTCAGACAACAGGAAGATTTAGAAGAAACAGAAAATGTAACCCTTGTCTTCCAAAATATCACAAGTTCCTAATATTTTCCTGAGTTAAAATGCCCTCTCAACATGCTCTACCAAACTGTTTCTCTTGTGATCATTACATATTCAGGGCTAATTATGTCTATTTTTTACTTTGTTTTTCCTTCCTCACTACCCTTGTTTTTTTTTATAAGTAGATCAACAGTTACTATGGAAACATATCATTGTTCTGGGTGTGGTGACCACCGCAATTTATATATACTTCTTAAAATATGAGTACACGAAACTAAGATCACACGTTACCCTTTTGATGTTTCTCATGCTTTGTTTCTAGATATGCTTACCTTTGACGAAAATGTCTGTCATTCTATAAAACAGCTTTTACTTGGTTCAGTGCATTTGAAATTTTATTTCAGACATAACAAAAATATGTTAATCACAAACATGTTTGTATTAAGCAAAAATTCTATTGTTTAATATATTGCATAATTAACAAGATACAATAAAAGGACAAACCGATCTGGTCCTAAAATAGATGAGTTGTATCCAATTCTATAACAAATTTACTAACCCCATAAATTCTGACAAAGAAATCAGGGCAAATGAATGTAAATATTTAAAATATACTTTTAAGTCTATATTTTCAGACCTGTGGAAGGTTGCCTATGAAGTGGAAGGGGACATTTTATTTTCCTTCATTTCATGCCACAGAGTGAACAGTGTTGGCAAGAAAAATGCTTTCTCTACCAATTTAGGTTTGAGTGATGGAACCTATGAATTAACTGACGATAGACCCAGTAGTTAAATAAATCCCTAAATATAAGGGTTTATATATCAGTTTAACAAAGTGAGTGGGGAAATTTAGAGTTACAATGGGAAAGTATGGAAGGTTCTTTTGGACATTTTCATCCTGATGACAATAGGCAGTCTCCTTCTTGCCTAAAAGCTCCCTGAGGATTAATGGCAGCTGTATTTTCCAGGAGGCTGTACTTTTGCCAGATGAGTGAAGTGTAGACAAAATTTATTTCTCTCAACAACTTTTCCCAATTTTCTCATTGCACTTTTGTTTGAAAATCTATGGTTTGCATTTATAAGACAAGCTGAGTATCTGTAATCTGAAAATCCAAAAATCTAAAATGCTCCTAATTCCTAAACTGAGTGCTGATGTCATGCCACAGTGGAAAATTTCACACCTGATCTCCTGTGATAAATTACAGTTGAAATTCAGTCAAAAATTTGTTTCATAAACAAAATTATTTAAAATATTTTAGTAAGACTACCTTCAGGCTACGTATATAAGATGTATAGAAAACATAAATTAATTTTCTGTTTAAACTTGGTTCCCATCATCCAAG